>NW_020664963.1:1348874-1398816 GCF_002925995.2 Terrapene triunguis | reverse complement strand
TCTCTGTACACAGGAGAGCTGTTACCCTTCCCTTTATAGTTATGACAGCATCACAGATGAACCATGGCTGCTCTGGGTGCTACAGGCACGGTCGGGCTTGCCACAGTGAACCCCACCACGCCTGAGCCTAGAGGTGACATGGGAGCCCAAAGCCAGGTAGCCGTTCATCCAACTGGTGATTCAGAGATTCCAAGGCCAGGAGGGACCATTGGGACCATCTAGTCTGACCTCCTGTCTAACCTAGGCCAGAGAATTTCCCAAAAATAGTTCCCATAGCAGATCTGTTAGAAAAATATCCCATCTTGATTTAAAAATTGCCACGAATGGAGAACTGCCACACCCCTTGATAAATTGCTCCAATGGTAAATTTCACTCACTGTTAAAAATATATGCTTTATTTCCAATCTGAATTTGTCTAGCTTCAACTTCCAGACATTGGATTGTGTTAGACCTTTTTTTGCTAGATTGAAGAGCCCATTATTAAATATTTGTCAAGTTCTGGAACAACCTTTCCCAGGGAGCAGAGGGGGTGAAAAACCTAACTGGCTTCAAGACTCAGCTTGATAAGTTTATGGAGGGGATGGTATGATGGTACTGCCTACAATAGTCTGTAGCCTATTGGCGCCTGCAAGCAGCAAATATTTCCAATGGCCAGTGATGGGACACTAGATGGGGAGAGCTCTCAGTTACTACAGAGAATTCTTTCCCCGGTGTCTGGCTGGTGGGTCTTGCCTACATGCTCAGGGTCTAACTGATCCCCATATTTGGGGTTGGGAAGGAATTTTCCCCTGGGTCAGATTGACAGAGACCCTGGGGAGTTTCCACCTTCCTCTGCAGCATGGGGCATTTGCAGGTTTAAACTAGTGTCAGTGGTGGATTCTCTGTAACATGGAGTCTTTAAACCATGATTTGAGGACATTGGTAACCCAGCCTGAGGTTCGGCGTCTATTACAGGAGGGAGTGGATGAGGTTCTGTGGCCTGCAATGTGCAGGAAGTTAGACTAGATGATCATGATGGACCCTTCTGACCTTAAAGTCTATGAGTCTATGTAGATACTTAGGGTAGGTCTACACTTACCCGGTAGTTCGGCGGCGAGCGATCAAACTTCTGGGTTCAATTTATCGCGTCTTGTCTGGATGCGATAAGTCGAACCCGGAAGTGCTCGCCGTCGACTGCGGTACTCCTGCTTGGCGAGAGGAGTACCGCGGAGTCGACGGGGGAGCCTGCCTGCCGCGTGTGGACCGAGGTAAGTTTGAACTAAGGTACTTCGAACTTCAGCTACATTATTCACGTAGCTGAAGTTGCGTACCTTAGTTCGAATTGGGGGGTTAGTGTAGACCTGCCCTTATAGACTGTGATCAGAAGTCACCCCTTAACCTTCTCTTTGTTAAGTTAAATAGACTGAGCTCTTTAAGTCTATCACTATATGGCATTTTTTCTAATTCTAGAATAATTCTTGTAGCTCTTCTCTGACCCCTGTCTAATTTATCAACATCCTACTTGAATTGTGGACACCAGAACTGGATGCAGGATTCCTGAGGCAGTCACATCAGGGCCAAATACCGACGTCAAATAACCTCTCGACTCCTACTTGTGGTACCCCAGTTTATGCATCCCAAGACGGACAATCAGCATTGGCTTTTCTTCCCAGAATGTTATAGTAGTTCTGGTGATACATTGTCAAAGTTGCAGGTTTTCCCTTTTTTCCTTGATTTCCTTGTCTTTTCTTCTTCTTCCTTGGAGACTAGCTGGACATTTTCATCTTGGCCAAGCTGTGGAGATGGACTGTATTGATGCCACTCTTTTTGGATGGACACCTCCAAAATTTTGCTTTTGTCTGCTTTAGTGATGTTGGTCAAGTGCATGGGAATACGGTTTGGTGAGACCTGCAGTTGCCTTGTATCTGGTGGATGTGATGCCGCACCACAAATTCATTAGAAGTGGCTGCCAAAAAGCTAGATAGCATATCTGGATGAAGAAAGTGCTGATCTGCTTAAAAAGTACAAAAAAATCCAGTGATCCAGAAATAGCCAATCAGCTTAGACAGACTGAATGCAGCCCGAAGAGCATGCTGGGAAAAAGTAATGTCAGAGATGGATACATCAAAATCTAGCAAGAAAGCATGTAAGTTTGGTGTGTGGGTATGGATGGCTAGAGAGCGAGATCGGTGTGTCTAGGGTCGGGCAGATAGACGGAGAGCCGCTTTTGTATCAATTTAGCTGTTCTATCAATTCAACCCTTAGTGTGGATGCAGAAAACCAGCATGCTTCAGACTAGTATAATGTATTCCTCTCTCTCGACAGCAATAGGTTATACCAGTATAAGCGCCTTTCTACTGGTACTCACGGTCCAGAAAGGATAATGCAAAACTCTTGTTCCTATCAGATCTCCTATTTGGGCTTGTGGGTGAGTTTCTGTGAGACAGTCTTATGTGTTTCATGTTTTGTGTTGGGCGTTTTGTGTATTTGAATCTCTTGCTTGTGTGAGTCTTTTGTGCCTCGTGTTTGTGTGTGTGTGTGTGTTGTGGGTATGTGCCACTTGCTTGGATGCATCTCACATGTCTCCTCTTCCACCTTGTGTTTGGATCTTTGGCCAGTGTGTTTGTGCCTCTTGCTCCTGTGAGTCAGAGCCTTCCGCGACTCAGGAACTGTCTCGGGTAGGCATTTGTTCCCCTTGCTGGTGTGAATGGGGCCTTTGTCCCTCCTATGCATGCTTGTGTGAATGCTTGTGTGAGAGGGAGCATTCCTCTGAGCATCTCTTTCCTCACACCACCTTCCTTCCCTTGCCTAGATTTCCACCCAGCCCATTCCTTTTGGGCCCAAGAGGAAATGATTTACATTACTCATTTCTCAATCAATCTCTCTGGGTGATTCACTCGCGTTGTGTCATTCACAATCTCTCTCCTTCTTCCATTATTAAATCTCCAAGGGCACATTCCTGCCGCTCACAAACAGGGGCAGACGCCCCTTTGGCATTTCCCCAGGAGTCCTTTTTCCTTAGAATCCAGGATGTGCCGCACCACAAGGCTATGGCTCCAGTGGTCAGCACACTCTGTCTGGAAATCAGGGTTGTGAGTTGCGGGGGGAAAGAGGGTTGATCTAGTGGAAACTGGCTCAGCTCCTCTCTCCCTGTGCTCCGACTGCCACCTTCAAATCACCACAGGGATTTAGACACCTAGTTTTCTACTAATTTTCATTGCATCCAAATCCCTTGGGAGCCTTGAAAAAACTCAGCCTGTGGTGTGTTTGGATGCACATCTCTCGCTCTCCTTCTTTTTCTGCCATGCTTTCAAAAATATGATGGCCTGAGAGAGGAGAATAAACAATTTTCATAGCTCAGCTGCCTGTGGGAGGCGGGGCGGGAGGAGCTGAGGGTAAGGATTGAGGGGCACCAGCAGAGCTGTGATGGGGGGGAGTGAGGTTCTAGGCTAGCACTGGATTAGGAAGGTGCCAGTGGGTCAGCACTCGGGTGCGTCTACACAGCAAACAAAGGTGTGTTTGCAGCATGGGTGGGCATTCCTACGCTAGCTTTAATCTAGCTAGCACGGGTAACAATAGCCATGGGGACACGGCAGCATGGGCTAGCAACCTGAGTACATACCCAGGGTCCATGGTGAGTTGGTACTGGGGCTGCTAGCCCTCAGTGAAGTCCGTGCTGCCTGCTATCAATACCCTCACTAGCTAGATTAAAGCTGGCACAGCTCTGCCTACCCATGCTACAATTGCACCTCTGCTCACTGGGTAGACACACCCTGAGATGTTGCTGTGGAGCCCAGTGTGTAGCTGCTGCTTGCTCCCCACAGTTGCACTGCCTGGTGAGCCACTGCTTTGAATTTCCTGATGTTGAGAAATCCTGTTGACCCAATTCTTTCCTAGATTTCGCCTCCCACTCCACCACCTCCATATCTGGCTGGCCTCTATATAACATGCTCCAGGAAGGGAAAGAGGATCAGCTCATCAGAGGCCAGGATCCATTGTTCTGACAACAGCGAAGACACAAGGACTTGGGTAAATTGCAGGAGATCCCACCAGCCAGGACAGAAAAGAGAACAGTGTCACTTGGGACTGGGGGGCCAGGATGGCTAGACTCTCTCCTCACCTCTGGGATGGGAGTGGGTGAGACCAGAAGACGAGCAGCCAGAACTCCTGAGTTCTATTCCCAGATCTGGGAAGAGAGTGGGGAATAGTAGATTAGAGGAAATGGTGGCCCTAGTCTTAGCTGGGGTCCCAGCAATGGCTGGTATGGTGGGGTCCTGATATCAGCTGTAGCATCTAAGGGCTACTGTCATGCAGATAATGAGAAGCCTCCTGTTTTGAGATTCCTGGGGAAGGAGGAGATGATGGCAGGGGTCAGAAGGGAGCAACAGGAGGGGTAAGGGTTTTCAGGGCAAAATGGGGTGGGAGGGGTTTGGGCCCAGGAGGTTCCATGGAGGAGGCAGATCCCCACCCAGCGCTGTCTCCATCCATCTCCCCCCTCTCCCCACTGCAGGTCGATCCAGACATAGCCATGGCTCTGAAAATATCCTTCCCCGTGCTCCTGCTGTCCCTCATCCTGCTGGGGGCTTGGCTGGCTCTGGCCAGCGGGCAGCTGTGGAACGAGAAGAATGACAAATTCCTGCTGAAGCACTGGAATTACCCCAGGAACGAGGACTCCAATGGCACCTACTGCAACACTATGATGCAGCACCAGGAGATGTATGGCCAGGAGGCCAACACCTTCATCCATGCACCCATAGGATCCATCAACAGCATCTGCAACCTGGGTGGGACGCCCGGCAAGCCAAATGAACGCCACAGCGTCGCTCCCTTCGACATCACCGTCTGTGCCTTTAACTCGACGAGCCGCACCTACGCCGGGACACGCTATGTCCGCAGAATTGTCCTCGCCTGCTGGAAAGGGCTCCCCATAGACTATGTGAGGCACATATAGGGCCCAGCGCTGGGCATGGAGTCAGGCAGGGGACCTGGCTGCTTCCTCTATCCCCTGTTCTGTCCCTTCCACACCAGCCACGGCACCCAGCTCTGAAGACTGGTCAGATTGTTTAGGTGTTGCCATCCCTCACCGGCCTCTGCCCATTATAGAGCAGAGCCACCCCTTTACCACCCTGTACAGCCTTCTGCCACATAGCAGCCATCTGAACACCTGCCCCTCAATTAATTTAATTAATCCATCAATTTCACCCTTCTAGTATTCAGCTTGATACTGGATCATCCTCATATTCACAGCAAGTCAGTGTTATTTGTCATTGTTTGTTATTTTTGCACATTCCCCCCACTCCCTGCTTCCTGCAATTCTGTGTGCTCTCCAAACTCAATAAAACCTGATACCTACAAAGAAATCTCTGGCTTGTTGAGTTACGTTGGGGATAGCAAGGAGATGAGTCACTAAACACTTAAGGAGTGTGCTGGGAATGTGTTGTGGTTTTACAGTGAGTTTCTCTGTGCTTTCAGTCTCAGTCTCCGCCTGGTGTTAGGGAAAGAACGCAGGAGTACTGACAGCTACCTCTAGCCCATTAGATCCCCGTTTCCCGCAAGAGCTGAGAATAGAATTTAGGAGTCCTGAATTTTTATCTGTCTTGTTTTAACCTACTGGAACCCACTCCCCTCCCAGGAACATGGTTAGAACCCAAGAATCCTGATTCCCAGATGCCCTTGTGCTAACCTGCTAGACCCCACTCCCCTCCCCTAAAACAGACCTGACACAACAGATATTAACCTCCATGCTTCAGGGCAGGAACCATTCGCTAACTGAGTAAGGTCAGGAAGAAATTTTGCCTCTGAGCAAGTTTTACCCTCATTCCTCTTGTGGGGGAGAGAACTCCTTTCCCTGCAGGAACTGGGGCTAGCTAGGGTCAAAGACTGAGTTTGAGGGACCCCCATTCTGTGCCACCCCCAAAATCATTGTTGAGGGGTAGCTTAGAGAGTGCTCCAGGTGGCACAGTAGCTGAGCTGTTTAAAGTGGATATTGGAGGCTCACATTTCTTTGGGGCCTTGGGTTCCAAACCCATTGCTATCAATTCCCAAACCTATTAGCCACTTCCAGAACAGTGTGTGAAGGGATCAATGGGTGAACATAAAGATTGAGAGGAAGGTGCTGCCCATAAAGCAAGACTTTTTAATGCACCCCAAACCTGAACCCTGTTTCTAACTCAACTCTGTTCTGCCACCCCATCGACAGCCCAAAACTAGAATCCCTCCCAGGACTTTCTAACCCGCTGTGATACAGGCCTCCTTTGCCCACAACCCTCTGCTGCTTTGTCTTTAGACAATACTCTCGATGTGCAATATTGTTCTTCTGCAAAAGATTGCACGCACCAGGGATTTAAACCCAGGACCTTACACACTGGCAGTAAAATTCATACCGCTGGACCGACAAGCCTGGCAGCACTAGCCCTGTAGTCTCATGCCACCCTAATGGATCACTCTGCAACCACACACCCTTGGCTCACTGCCATCCCCTGCCTCCTTGAAGGTTGTGTCAGGTGTGTCTCTGGCCTCTTCATTAGCCAGCACACTCCCTACGCCGGTTGTTATTGAGGCTGTGAGATCTTAGCCCCATTCAGGAAAAGGCTTTGCTATTCACGCTGTTAATGAGAACATCCTGAGTGTCATTAAATACAATAAACAACACAGACGTCATCTAATTCCTCTTTGCATCACCGCTGCATTACAGGAGTCAGGGATTAATTTCCTCTTAGCTTAGTGGTTCCAGAATTGCTCACTGGGGGCAGTCCTTGCACTTTTCTTTGAAGGAGCTGGTATGGTATGTTCATGGGCTAGATGGACCCGTGGGTGATTCCGCTGTGGCCACTCCCATTCTCTCAAACTCTTCTCTGTTGTCTGTTATCCAACCATAGCTATATACAGCTGCCAGAACAGAGGAAGAGATGCAATAATATGGACTCTGATTTCACTCTGTGTGGCAGCAGAGCTATTTCCAGCAAGGTAGGAAGAGAGAGATGAATTGGGATAGACAATCTGACTGACATGTATGGGGATGGATAGATAGATTTAAAAAATTGGGGTCAGACCAACTTGGGTCTTTTCTCATAACTGTCCTCTTGACAGTAAGAAATTGGCTTGCCCAGGAGTTGAATCAGGACCTCTCACAACCAAAATGACGCTAAGAGCCTGTAGATCAACAAGCCACATAGGAGCAAGGCTGGAAAGCAACCTCTAAGTGTCACCACGCAGCATCTCCTTGCATTGCAGATAGATTGTTTGTGCCTCCTACTGGTGAGAATTCAGCATCAGCTCCTCTAAGCAAACCACAGCTCCATCACCAAAACGCAACTGGGAACGGGGCTCAAATATTCAATGGGTCAATTCCAACTTTTGTCTTTTGGGGGCAATTTTGACTCAGAGAATCAGGAGCTGGGGAAAGTCCCTGGGCCAGCTACAGGTAGGAATATTAATAAAGTAAAATAATTAGTTAATTAATGACGCCTTCCTCTAAGGCTTCTGTTCTACACACGGTCAAAGGCAGGCCCCTGCCGCGGCCTTTGGTGGCTATTAGTGTTAAGGGTGGGTGGGATTAAAAGGCAATTCGGGCAAGAATCCTTGGTCAGGGCTTGAGCAAGGGTGAGGATAAAATCACCAAGGGGTGAACTGGACTTTTTGTTAATTCATTTAAATAAGAGCCCCAATGAAATGTGAACTCACAACACCTGGTTTAGAAAAATAAGATTGCTAACCCCTGAGCCTTCGAACTCCCCACATCACCCCCACTGCTGGGCCCCATCCCTGGCCTGTGCTCCCACCACCACTTCTGCATCCTGCTGCCCTATTCCTCCAGCTTGTGCACTCCACACCCACGCCCATCTTCTGCTGCTGGTCAGGCCAAGGGGGCTAGAAGCCGGGTGTGACACTGCACCCCATATTCATCATAGTGATATTATTATGATATGATTATGGCATAATTTATGATGCATTTTGAACAAGATGGGTCATGTGAGGTATCATTGGAAGTTATGTTTGCTGAATATAATTATCCTATTTGTATGCATGTATCATTTTTGTAACTGAAGTTGTGAATATTGACTAAGGATCTGTATTTCAAATGGGCTTACTCTGGAAAACACCCACAGCCAGGCTTTCAGTGGGTGTTGAAGAATGAAGAAGCCAGTTGGGGCTTATGGCCCATCAGCAAAGACAACGGACTATGAAAGAGATTAGTCTTCCTGCAAACAGTCGATCCAGCCTGTAGGTAATGGCTGCTATGACCCAGAAAGGACATGTGACCAGGCCACATGACTCTGGACTCCATCTTGGGAGGTCAGTGTTTTTCCACAAACTGGTCTGGGAACAAAGCTTTGAAACAAATGGTTCCCACCATATGCTAAAGCTATATAAGGCAGGGAGTGACATCATCGGTAGGTCTTCACTCCCCACACAAGAAGACTCCTGAAACATCAGAGGAACAGAGACTGAACTGGGGGAAGTGCTGGACCCAGGCTAAAGGGATTTCTAGCCTGTGTATGAAACAAGCGGCAAAGCAAGTGTAGCTTGTGCATTAAGAAACTACAAGTCTGCCTGTACCGTCAGTTAGGGTGAGAATCTGCTATTCATATCCAATCTATTTAATATATTAAGCTTAGTTTGTGTTTTTTGTTTGTTTGCTAGGTAATCTGCTTTGATCACTTATAATCACTTAAAATCTATCTTTTGTAGTTAATAAACTTGTTTTTGTTTTAATCTAAACCAGTGAGCTTTGACTGGAGTGCTTGGGAAAATCTCTGCTTAGTTACCACAAATGTGCATTGTTCTCTTCACATTGAGGGAGAGGCAGACCAGGTACATATACTGGCCAGATACTGGCTAGATTTGACCTGGGCAGGACAGTACTGCTCTGGGGTCCCAAGCTGAGAAGCTGGTGGATAGAGAGCCTGCATGTAACTGCAGCTGGGTGTGTCCCTACCTGTGTGAACACTGGTGAAAGTGCAGGCTGGAGGGCTTTGCAGTTTGTTACAGCAGACTGGTGGGTTGGGGGCTCAGTGCTACCCCCGTTCCAGGTGGCTCTGTGGGGGAGACTCATCACACTGGGTTCTGTTCCTCACTCTGTCACTGATCACATACACTCCATGGGCACCAAAGCCTGCTGTGGCAGCAGCTTTCCTACCTCCTGGGGCTGAGGGGATGTGAAGAAGTGGGAATTTTCCATAATATTTTTATGACTCCCATGTGTCTCTCAGGTTCCCCGCTATGCTGCGTGGTTACCCAGTGGCTGGAAAAGGACCGTTTGCTCTCTGGGCAGGTGAGAAATATAGGTATGAACATTGCCTGGCTACCATTCCAAAGGACTGGCCCAGACCGACCCCGTTCAATGGAGAATCTGAGAAGACAACAGCAAACCCAACTCCCAAGATGTTGACACCTAGCACTCAAACACCCAGAGGGAGATGGATTTCGCCTCTCCACAGAGAAGCTGAACAATCCCTCTGCTGGAGATCAAAGGATGGGGAGGTGTGAGGTAGGGGATGAGAGCTGGGGGCAGGGAGGAATCAGGGCTCTCACTGGGAGTCTGACCAAGGAGACAGATGGAGACAGACAGAGCTCGACCCAAGGCATTCCCTGAAGCTTGGCCAGGCGCTGGGCTCCCCAGGATGGTCTGTGCTGTAACCTTCATCTCTCCGTGCTAATCTAAGGGCTTCCTAGGCTGCGTCCAGGTGACTCATGAACCCAGCTCTTGTGACAGTGCCATGTCAGTGTGCAAATGCTGGGTGGGGTGTATTCATCCCTGCAGCATGGCCACGTCTCTCCAGGAGTCTGCCTCAATTGCATTCTCCGGACAGAGTTCATGGCGTGAAGCAGGAGGGCTGGAGACCCATAGGTTCAGTCTTAGGAGGCGGTGAGGCTGTGTGAAGAGTCAGACCCTGGGGGGGTCTGGCACACTGCTGGGTTTCCTCCTAGAGACTGTTCCAAAGCAGTGTAGCCCTGATCCTGTGGATTGAGGAAGAGAGCAGGAATGCTTTTCCAGGGCTTGGGGGGCTTCCCCAGCAGGGGCAAAGAGACTCACCATCCGGACGCCTCCTCACAGATGGGCACAGCGTTGTGTGGCTTCTCCGCTACTCCAGCCCGGCTAAATGGCCGGCCAGGCCACTGGGGGTCCCTTGGTGGCTGTGACCGGCTCCTCCAGCCAGGTCACTCTTGGCTCTCACCATTTTCGGGGTAATCCAGAGTCCGGCCCAAACCACAGGGAAACCCCATGTCTGGTGGCCTCGATACCAGGCCCTCGGCCCCCACTGGGGGCTTGTTATTGCTTCCCCTGGCAGCCTGGCCTTGTCCCCTGGGTCTGGGGAGGGCTAGGGGAACCCAGGCCCCTTCTCTGGGCTTCAGCCCAGGGACTCTGTTTTGGGAGGCAAAGGATTGTCCCTTAAATCCCCCACCACTTCCCTGGGATGCCCCAACCTGTCCCTGCTCATCAGCATTTTCCCTGCATTTGTGAATGCTGCTGTTCCCACCATGGGTTTGTCATGGAGTTTAAGGCAAGAAGGGGCCACCGGATCATCTACTCCGACCTCCAGCCTAGCCACTAACACCACCACTCACTCACTCATGCACCCAGCCCAACAACTGAAATGGGGCCTAAGTGTCATGGCCCACTGGAGAGTAGATTTTATGTGCCACAGGCAGAGAATAAGAGGGACCCAGCTGCACCCACAATGGCAGGGAAATGATTAAATGAGATCTACCCAGATAATCCTGGCAACCCACCCACACGCTGCAGAGGAGGACAACCCCTTCCTCCATCCCTTCCTCAAGGTCATTGCCAATCTCGTCTGGGAGGGAAATTCCTTCCTGACCCTACACATGGCTATCAGTTAGACCCAGAGCATGTGAGCAAGAACCAGCCAGCCCAGCAACTGGGAGAGAGAAAGGCTTGGTGCAACCTCAGAACCCTAGTCCACCCCGTCCAATGCCCCATCTCCAGCTGTGGCCTCCCCATTGCTTCAGAGGAAGGTGATAAAAGAAAACAAAACAACCCCCTCCCCGCCCCCCCCCAAAAAACCAACAGAATATGTGGGGGAAGGGGAAGAAAATCCCTTCTGGACCTGGCAGGTGACAGGCTGAAACCATGACGCATGAGATTTAGGAATTTAAGAGATAATCTGGAAGTGAGCCACAGGGGTGCTGATCCCTGCTCTCATCTCAAGCAACCCTGTCCTACAATGCCATTCAGAAATTTGTCCAGCTCACCCTTAAAATTCATTACATCATTTCCCCCCCCAGCTCCTATTGGGGGGCTGCTCCAGAACCTCGCCTAACATTCTTCTAATATCTAGCCAGTCATTCTCTCTGTCACACGTGTGAATCTACGCGACCCAGGCTAATGCACTGCTTGTACCAGTATTCCGGAGAGAACATTCCAGCTGAGACCTCAGTGCCCAGACAACTGTAGCACTGAACCTAAGAACGGCCATACTGGGCCAGACCAAAGGTCCATCCTGGTCTAGCCCAGTATCCTGTCTTCCGACAGTGGCCAGTGCCAGGTGCTTCAGAGGGGATGAACCGAACAGGGCAGTTAAGTGATCCATCCCTTGCCATCCACTCCCAGCTTTGGGGTGTCAGAGGTTTAGGGACACCTGGAGCATGGGATTGCATCCCTGATCATCTTGGCTAATAGTCATTAATGGACCCATCCTCCATGATCTTATCCAACTTTTTTAACCCAGTTTTACTTTTTGCCTTCACAAAATCCCCCGGAAACAACTTCCACAGGTTGACTGCGTTGTGTGAAGAAATACATCCTTATGTTTGTTTTAAACCTGCTGCCTATTAATTTCATTGGGTGATCCCTGGCTCTTGTGTTATGTGAAGTGGTCAATAACACTTCCTTATTAACCTTCTGCACACCATTCATGATTTTATAGACCTCTATCATATCCCTTCTCAGTCATATCTTTTCCAAGTTGAACAGGCCCCATCTCTTAAATTGCTGCTCAAAGGGAAGCTGCTCCATACCCTTAAACATTTTTATTGCCCCCTCTGTACTTTTTCCAGTTCTAGTATATCTTTTTTATTTTGGGGGGGCCAGAACTATATGCAATATTCAAGGCATAGTTGTACCATGGATTTATGCATTATGATATTTTCTGTCTTATTATCTATCCTTTTCCTAATGGTCCCTAACATTCTATTAGCCTTTTTGACTGCCACTGCACATTGTGCGGATGCTTTCAGTGAAATAACCACGATGATTCCACAATAACTTGCTCCACTAGAGAAACAACCCAACAGTCCTGTCTCCCAGTTCTCCTTACTCAAAAACACTTCACCCATTCCTCTCTGAGAGACAAGACTAGAACCCAGGAGTCAACTTCTACCCCCCTGCTTAGGTCCCAAATCCCCACCAGAAGCAAGAAGAAGAGTTGACAAATTTAAAATTGATTAAACTGAAGAAGCGAAGGACTGTCATAGGGATCAAGATGACCTCCTGAGTGAAACTAGGACATTAGCTAGTTCAGAAGTTTTAAAGATCCCCAATTTGCATGCTAATAACACCTGGTGGCCCCATCCTCAGCTTAGTGTCTCCATGAGTTATACCAGCCAGAAATGCTCATGGCAACAACAACCTCCCATATTCCTGTAGCATCTGCCAGCCTTCAGAGACTCTGACAACTGGATGGGCACAAATGTAAAGAGAGAATGATAGAGAAAGAGAGAGACATGGGTGTGTCTAGGGACAGATGGATTGCAAAAGAGAATGAGTGCAAATGAGAGTGTATGGGGCTGGATGGATGGATAGAAAGCAGTTTTGGTACCAATTTCCAGTACATCCCCTAGTGTGGATGCAGGGACACCAGTAGAACCATAGTTGATAGAAGTGTAGTTTATTCCTCTGTGTTGATAGAAACAAGCTATACCAATATAAGTACCTTTCTACTGGTATTCCCTGCCAAAAAGGAAAACCCCAAACTCTTGCTGTTGTGAGTCACATCTTCCTATGTCTCATGCGAGGGCTCCCGTGTGTGTTGCCTGTATTTGAATCCCTTGCTTATGTGAGTCTTGAGTGTCTCATGTTATGTTTCTTGTGTGTGTGTTTGTGATTTGTGGGAATGGGGCCTCTTGCAGGCCTCGTCTTCCTCCTTGTGTGTTTGTATTTTTTTATTGGTGCATTTCTGTTTTGTGTGGTTGTGCTCCATCTTGGTTGTGCCAGTCAAAGTCTTGTCTGTTTCTGCTGTTGTTTCCCGTGTGTGTTTGTGTCGTGTGTGTGCATCTGTGTGCATTTCAAACCTGTCTTCGGTCCCAACAGGAAACAATTTATACCACTCATCTCTCTCTCTCTCTCTCTCTCTCTCTCTCAGTTTGTGTTTTGCCATCTCTCTCTCCTTCTTTCATTATGTGTATGGGGATGGCTAGACAGTGAGAGAGCAGTTTTTGTAGAAATTTTCATTATAACTACCAGAGTGGATTCATACATCCCAGTATAACCATGGTTTAAAGAAGTGTATTTTTTCCCTTTCTATTGATGGCAACAAGCTAACTAGAATGTATCTGGTTTAAGCTTATAGCTATTTGTTCTTGTTCTGTCTTTTTCTACTAGATTAAAGAGCCCTTTAGTAGCTGGTATTTTCTCCCCATGAAGGTACTTATGTACTTTTTCAAGTCCTCTCCTGATCTTCTCATTGATAAGCTAAACCAATTAAAGTCTTTTAAGTCAGGCTTTTTCCCCATCATTTTTCCATGTCCTTGAATTATTTTTGTGGGTCTTTTCTGTACCCTCTCCAATTTTTCAATATCCTTTTAAAAGTATGGGCACCAGAACTGAACACAGAATTCCAGTATCAGTCTTGTCAGTACTGCATAACCACTGAAGGCTTCTTCTAAAGCAGCAGCTCTCAGTCTTTTCCATGTTGGGCCCCTATCTTACAACGGAGACGATATTTTGTCATCCCAAATCCACAAATTTCTGGACCACCTCTTCTCATCTAGCTGTAAAGAAATGGGAGGGAGTATGTACAGAGCACTGGAAGCTGTTAGTGATGGCGCATTAAGAATCTATGATGCAGAGCAAAATTAAAGCTATAGGATGCCACAGTCCAGAAGAAGACAGAAGAAAAGAAAGAGAGAAGTACACCAGTGTTCCACCTTTGGCACTCAAACAGGGAATTACAGCATATGTGCACTTGGCCACATGTCTGTCTCCATCTGTTGTCTCTTGTCTTACACTACAAAGTCTTCACTAAGGGCATCCATAGCTCAGTTGCCTGAAACAAATGCTGACTCTCCTAAGTCTCTCTATTTTCCCAGAGTCCTAGAATCATAGAATATTAGAGTTGGAAGAGACCTCAGGAGGTCATCTAGTTCAATCCCCTGCTCAAAGCAGGAATGACACCAACTAAATCATCCCAGCCAGGGCTTTGTCAAGCCGGACCTTAAAAACTCTAAGGATGGAGATTCCACCATCTCCCTAAGTAACTCATTCCAGTGCTTCACCACCCTCCTAGTGAAATAGTGTTTCCTAATATCCAACCTAGACCTCCCCCACTGCAACTTGAGACCATTGCTCCTTATTCTGTCATTTGCCACCACTGAGAACAGCCAAGCTCCATCCTCTTTGGAACCTCCCTTCAGGTAGTGGAAGGCTGCTATCAAATCCCCCCCTCACTCTTCTCTTCTGCAGACTAAATAACCCCAGTTCCCTCAGCCTCTCCTCATAAGTCACGTGCCCCAGCCCCTCATAGTGTTCGTTGCTCTCCACTGGACTCTCTCCAATTTGTCTACATCCCTTCTGCAGTGGACACAATACTCCAGGTGTGGCCTCACCAGTGTTGAATAGAGGGGAATAATAATTTTCCTTGATCTGCTGGCAATGCTCCTACTAATACAGCCCAAAATGCCGTTGGCCTTCTTGGCAACAAGGGCACACTGCTGACTCATATCCAGCTTCTCATCCCCTGTAATCCCCAGATCCTTTTCTGCAGAACTGCTGCTTAGCCAGTCAGTCCCCAGCCTGTAGCAGTGCATGGGATTCTTCCTTCCTAACTGCAGGACTCTGCCCTCCTGTTGAACCTCATCTGATTTCTTTTGGCCCAATCCTCCAATTTGTCTAGGTCACTCTGGACCCTATGAGTCCAACTGCAGACCCTCTGGTTTCTTGCTTCCCTCTTCAGGGACAGTGTAAGCAAGTAACACAGAGACACCACAAGGGAACTTCCAACACACACGCACATACACACACACACACACTTTACTCATATCAAAATCAGAAGAGAGCTCCAGGGAAAAAAACTTTGTACAGAAACCCCTCACTCCAGTGTCCTCATCCCTCTGAGACTCCTTTTGGCTTTTGACAGTGCTTTCAGTGGTCCCAGATTTTTCCCACACCCCTCTCCTCCTACTCAGTCTTCAGGTTCTGCTCAAGAATCCGAGTAAATGATCTCCCTTCATTTCTATCCTTCCTTTATTTACTTACTACTTCCATAGCCATTAACCACTTGTAAATAAATCAGAAACCTACAGGACATATTCAGAATTCTCCACTGTGGGGACTGCCAATCCCAATGTTTCATCGTGGCACTAGGGGGAGATATGCTACTAAAAGGGGCTCTGTGGGGGTGCTGTCACTTCACAGTCACTACTTACCTCAGGTTTCAGAGTAGCAGCCGTGTTAGTCTGTATCCGCAAAAATATGCATCCGAAGAAGTGGGTTGTAGCCCACGAAAGCTTATGCTCTAATAAATTTGTTAGTCTCTAAGGTGCCACAAGTACTCCTGTTCTTTTTACTTACCTCAGGGCGGCACTAGGGGTCACTGTGCTGCAGGGAGCAGAGTGGATGACTCTGTAGTTATGGGCTCTCCCAATCTGCATGTCAATAACACCTGGTGGCATCCTCCCCAGTTTGGTAGTTCCATCAATCTGACCTGCCGGGAATGCTCATGGGAGTAACAACTTCCCATGTTCCTGTAGCATCTGGCTGTCTTCAGAGAGAGAGATGGGTGTGTATGGGGATAGATGGATCGATACAGAGATGTTTTTGTACCAATTTAGCTATCATATCAGTACAAACCCTAGTTTGGTGCAGCTATACTGATATAACTATGCTTTATACCAGTAAAATTTATTCCTCTCTATTGACACCAATAAACTATACCACTGCAAGCCCCTTTTTACTGGTATTCAGTGCCCAAAAAGGATAACCCCAAACTCTTGCTTTTGTGAGTCATATCTTTCCAGATCTCATGTTTGAGCTTGTTTATGTGTTTATCTTGTGTGAATCAGTCTTGTGCTTTTTGTATTTTCCTTGTGTGTTTGTGTTTTGTTTATTTCAATCCTTTGCTTTTGTGAGTCTTGTGAGTCTTTTGTTTCTTGTGTGTGTGGTTGTGTTTTGTGTGGTTGTGCCTCCTACTTGTATCAGTCAGAGTTGCGTCTGACTTTGGTGCTGGTTCCTGTATGTGAGTGCATTGCTCTGAGTGTCTCTTTCCACATATCGTCTTCTTTCCCTTCCCTAGGGCAAATGGGGGAGCAAGCCGAAATGCTTGATGCATCTACCAACCCAATCTGTTGCCTTCTCAAAGTCCAGCCCAGCTTTTGGTCCCCAAAGGAAATAATTTACGACACTCGTCGGTCAGTCTCTCCCTCGCTGTGTTATTATCCATCTGTTTCTCTCCTTCTTTCATTATTAATATTCCAAAGGCACATTTCTGCCCTTCCGAAATAGGACAGAAACCCAATGGCATCCAATGGGAATTCTTCTTCCTTCAAAGAAACATTTTTATCCTGCAGGGAAAGAATAATGCATGACTTAGATGCAAAGATGTGGAATGTATGTCAGCACATCACCCCTTGTCATGCTGTTTTTGTGGTAAGACATGGCTCTAGCGGTCAGAGCACTAGCCTTCACTATCAGGTGTTGTGAGCTGAAGTCTTACTGGGTCAGTTTTAAGAACATAAGAACAGCCATGCTGAGTCAGGCCAATGGTTTATCTACCCTAGTATCCTGTCTTCTGACAATGGCCAATGCCAGATGCTTCAGAAGGAATGAACAGAACAGGGCAATCATCAAGAGATCCATCCTCTGTCATCCAGTCCCAGCTTCTGGCATTTAGAGGTTCAGGGCTACTCAGAGCATGGGGTTGCATCTTGGTTAATAGCCATTCAAGGAACTATCCTCCGTGAATTTATCTAATTCACTCTTTAATCTAGTTATACTTTTGGCCTCCACAACATCTTCTGGTAACGAGTTGCACTTGTTGACTGCGTTGTGTGGTGAAATACTTCCTTCTATTTGTTTTTTACCTGCTGACTATTAATTTTGTTGGGTAACCCCTGGTTCTTATGCTATGTGGAGGGGTAAATAACACTTTCCAATTCACTTTTAATATGTGTTGGGGAAGTTTAATCCACTGGAAACTGGCTAATTTCTTCTCTTCCTGTAGTGACAGCAGTGCAGTTCCAGGAATACGTGTGTGCTGCTGCTGCAACATTCAAATCACCAAAAGGATTTAGATGCCCAGTTTCCCACTCATTTTCAGGGAACCCAAATTCTTTAGGCACCTTTCAGAATCTCAGTCTTTGGTATGCTTGGCATGTTGCATCTCTCTCTGCCTCTCTCTGCTGTGCTTTCAAAAACATGATGGCCCACTAATCAGATGAGAAGAAGCATTTTCATCATCCATACATATATGTAGTGATTGAGTGTGGGCAAAACAAGCCAGGCTAGACCTGGAAATCAGTTGCATAGTCTGGAGCAGTCAGTGGCCTCTGACTCTGCAGTGCTCAGCTGGAGAAGACCTGTGAGGAGCCCAGGATGGAAAAAACACCCATACAGCATGTGTGCAGCATCTTCCACAGCACCACCAATGCAGAGTGTGCTGCCCAGGATTCACTAGGGATGGCTGGTCTTGGCACCGAGAAAACCTGTCTCACCAGAATCTGTTAAGCTGGCTTTAAAAGTGGTGTGGTCCATCATTAGGTTGCAGGGTTGCTTCTGGCAGAGAGGGTGGTGACTAACTGACCCCACACACGACAATCAGTTAGACCCTGGGCATGTGAACAAGAACCAGCCAGCCAAGCACTCGGGAGAGAGAGAATGGTTCACTGCCACCTCAGAGCACTGGTCCCCACCATCAACTGTTCCATCTCCAGCTGTAGCCATCCCTGATGCTTCAGAAGAAGGAGATAAAACAAAACAAAATCCCCTCAAAACAGAATATATGGGGGAAGGGAGAAGAAAATCCCTTCCTGACCATGGCAGGTGACTGTCGGAAACCATGACGCATGAGACTTAGGAACTTAAGACATAAACCAGAAGTGAGACACAGGGGTGCTGAGCTCCGCCCTCATCTCAAGCAACCCTGTCATACAATCCCATTCAGACATTTCTCCATATCTCTCTTAAATCATTTGCCCCCCACAACTCCTACTGGGAGGCTGCTCCAGAACCTCGCTCCACTGGTGCTTAGAAATGTTCTTCAAATTTCCAGCCAGTCATTCTGTCTCTCATACGCCCGAATGTACACATGACCCAGGCTAATGCTCTGCTTGTACCAGTATTCTGGAGCGAACATTCCAGCTGAGACCTCAGTGCCCAGACAACTGTAGCATTGAACTTAAGAACGGCCATACTGCATCAGAACAATGGTCCATTGGCCCAGTATCCTGTCTTCCGACAGTGGTCAGTGCTAGGTGCTTCATAGAGGATGAACAGAACAGCTCATCATCAAGTGATCCATTCCCTATTGTACTTTCCCAGCTTCTGACAGTCAGAGGTTCAGGTACACCCAGAGCCTGGGGTTGCATCCCTGACCATTTTGTCTAATAATCATTGATGGACCTATCCTCCAGGAACTCATCCAATTATTTTTTAACGCAGTTTTACTTTTGGTAATTGTTGTGTTCATTTCCTTTTCCTTTCCTCCATTAATTTTGCTCCCGAACTTGCCCCCTTTTTTGAGTATCCCGAAAGGGAGTGATGGGTGGAATGGCCCCTCCCTTCATTAGTTTGGCCACCAGTTAGGCCTAATTTCCCACACACCAATTTTGGCCTATTGATTTCCAGTCCCGCACTGCTCCTGTTTACCAGACAAGATCTTAACACAGACCTTGATTGACATCAGGGGGCCTGTCTGTTTAGGCTAATTCAGTCTGTCTCACTTTTGCACCTTTCCCCATCAACCTTTATTGTTATATGTGATAGGAAGGTTCGTAAACTTTCACTCTTCACAGTTGATCTTAAAATTAGGCTAAATTTGCAGGCCCAATTATTACTACAGGTTCCCATCCCTCACAGCTCTGCTGGTGCCCCATAGTCAGTGGCCCAGCAGGCAGGGCGTGGGTGGGGAACAAACAGTACATGTCCTGCTAAAGCCCTGGGCTCCACATAAATATCTAACACTGCATCTACCCAGCAAGTATAGATGTGATTGTAGTGCGGATGGACACAACTGGGCCAGGTTCAATCTAGCTAGGTTGGGCAATGATAGCGGGTGGCACAAACTTCACCATGGGGTGTCCGCCCCAGTATCAGCCCACCAGTGACGCTGGTAACTACTCTGGTGGCCACCCCAGGTTGCAGTCCATGCCAACATCTGCCATGTGCTATTCTTACCTGTGCTAACTAGATTAACGCTAGTGTAGGAATGTCCACCCATGCTGCAATCACACCTTCATTTGCTGTATAGATGCACCCTGAGTCCTGACCCACTGGCACCTTCCTAATCCAGTCCTAGCCTGGAAACTCACAGCTCTGCCGGTGCCCTCCTCCCCAATCTGGACCCACAGCCGCCTGCTATCCCAGCCTGGGCTCTGATGCAGTCATTTATATGGCATATATAGATCCAGAGAGTCAGTGCAGTTAACGTGACCCTGTCCCTGACCAAGTCTGAACCATGTTAAACAAGGTTTGGGATTTGGTATCCAGAAGCCTCGGCCTGCTCAGTCCCATGGCAAACACACCATTAACAATCCTTTCAGTGTTTTATTTAGGGTACAGAAAAGGAGGACAAGCAGCTCAAACCTTTGTAAAGTATTCAGGGTCTGCGCAACCCATTAGGTGACCTAGGCGGTTGCTAGGGAACTAACATTTGGGGGGCAGCGATCGCAGCGGCCGGATCTTCGGCCGCCCCGGTCGTCGTCGGTATTTTGGGGGCGGGACCTTCCGCCACCTCTGTCAGGGGCGGCATTTCGTGGGCGGGACCTTCCGACGCCTAGGGCAGCAAAAAAGCTGGCGGCACTACTGAAACTATTAAGGTTTTTATTTTAACTACTTCCCTTGTTCCCTTTCCCAGTAGTTGGGAAGAGGTTGCAGAAAGAAGATCTCCCTGTCTGACAGTCTCACAAATGGTATTAAAGATGGTGGTAACTGTCCCTTGGGGACAAAGAGAAGTAGTTAGTTGTGATGGGCTGGAGCTGTCGTTGTTGCTGTTGTATTTACAGTCCAGTCCTGTTTCCTAGAAGACAAAACACGACAGACACACACAGGACAGGGGAAAGAGAAGAACGGCAAAGAGAGAAAATGCAGCTGGGTTTTAGCAGGAGCTGGTGGAGATGGCCAAATCAGTGGGGTCCCTCTCTATGGCCTGGTCTGGTCAAAACATCTCTTGGAATTAGGATGAAGGAGGCCAAGTGGTGTCATGTTGGATCCTGTCCTTCGAAGAGATGGCCAGGCTGGCAGCCATGATGATAAAGCTCACTCCTTCCTCGTCATTCGGTCAGCAATTGTTGCATTTGCTTCCTCTGCCAATTTTTCTCACAAACTTGTCCCCTTTTTCGAGGACCCCAAAGGAAGTGATGGGTGGAATAGCCCCTCCACTCATTGTTTTGGTCACCAGTGAGGCCTAATTTCCCACAGACCAATTTTGGTCCATTGATTTCTGCTCCCTAATATCTCTTGTTCACCAGGCATGATCTTGACATGGGCCTTGAATGATATCATGGGGGCCTGTTTGTTTCAACTAATTCAGTCTCTGTCTCACTTTTGCACCTTTCCCATCAACATTTATTGCTATGTGTGACTGGAAATTTTGTCAACTTTTACTCTGTAGAGTTGATCTTAATATTGGAGTACATTCTCAGGCTCAATTATTACAACAGCTCCTCACCCCAACTCAGCTGTGCTAGGGCCCCTCAATCCCCATCCGCATTCTTGTGGATGTCATGAAAATTAGGGAGAAACTGACCATCTAAATGGCTTTTGTGATTTAAAATTGGCAGACAGAGCACATGTACCCCTTAGTCTGCTCTGCCATTAGTATAGGAGAGAGGAGATTAGCCAGATTCTGGTAGATCAAATCCTCCAGCACAAATTATAAGTGGCCTCCGAAAGGCATGAACTCAGCCACTGATCACCAGAACTAACGCTTGACCCATTGGGCACTGGAGCCATATGCAGGTGGTAGCAGTGGAATAATACGACAAGGGGAGATATCTGTACTGACGTAGATTACGCATCTGGGCATCTAAATGATACGTTCTTCTTTCCCTGCTGGATAAGAGTGATTCTCTGAAGAGAGAAGAACTCCCATTATATGCCGTTGAGTGTCTGGCCTATCTCTGAGGGGCAGAAACGTACCCTTGGAATTTTCATATTGAGAGATTGGAAGAACACAGTGAGAAAGAGGGGGAATGACAGATGAGTGATGTCAATTATTTTCTCTTGGGACCAAAGCCATGTCTGGAGTTTTTCAAGGGATCAGTTTGTTGGGCTGGAGTATTGGCTTGTCCTCCCAATGGCTCTGGGCAAGGGAAGGAGGGTGGTGTGTGGAAAGGGACACAGAGGAATACATGGAGATACACACACAAGACACAAACACACATAAGAGACAACACCAGAGAGAGATGAGTCTCTTGACTCACAAAAGCAAGAGACACACCCACAATTCACAAACATGCACAGAAAAAGTATAACACGAGACATGCAAGACTCACAGAAAGCCGGGCATTCAAATACACACAACAAACACACCAAAGCAGGAGATATGGGAAGATGTGACTCACAAAAGCAGCGGTTTGGGGTTTTCCTTTTTGGGCAGTGAATACCTGTAGAAAGGTGATTGTAACCCTATAGCTTGTTGCTGTCAATAGAGCGGAACAAACTACACTTCTATAAACCATGGCTGTACTGATATACATGAATCTGGCACTAGGGTTTGTACTGTAAATTGGTATAAAAACTGCTCTCTTTCTATCAGCCATCCCCATTCACACTCATTTCTCTCCCTGACTCCCTCCATCTATCCCCAGACACACCCATCTCTCTACTTACATTTGTGCCAATTCCATTGTGGGAGACTCTGAAGACTGACAGCTGCTACAGGAAAAAGGGAGGTTTGCATTGCCATGAGGATTATTGCCCAAGCATTCCTGGCTGGTATTACTGGTGGAGACGCCATGCTGGAGATGGGCTACTAGGTGTTATTAACATGCAAATTGGGAGTTTTAAAAGCTTCTGAACTAGTTAATGTCATAGTTTCACTCAGGCTGGCCCCTTTTACAGTCCTTCACGTCAAATATGTCCACTCATCTTCTCACAGGGATTGTTGGCCTGCGTTGCAGGGCTGGGATTCAGGGATCCTGACTTCTATTCCCTGCCTCAGGAGAGGAGGGGAGTCTCGGGGGGTCAGAGCATGGGGGGGCTATGAGTCAAGGTTCTTGGGTTTGGGGCTGTGTCTCAGAAGGGAGTGGATGTAGCCCTTTGAGTGTGGGAGCTTTCTCTAGTTCTACAGTCACTTGGGCACGGAGGACTCACGTTGAAGGTTCTCTTCAGAATAGGGGCGTCAAGTATTAAGCTGTGACGAAGTGGGGATTTTCCCTTGTTATATTGTAAGTGAGTGTAGCAGGGCAGTGGTGAACCCTATGGATGCCTTGCTAAAAAGGCTGGCCGCACCCTGCTTCCTCGCAGAGTGGCCAAGTGCAGGGGCCCATGGGGTCAGATCCAGCTCTCAGGCATCATGTGCAGAGTTCTCTTGAGTTCAGCTCCCTTCCTCAAAGTCCATGGGACATACGGAGGTACAAGAAAGGTGGTACTGGAGTGAAATTCTTCAGTCTCTCAATCTCAGGAGAGTTGTAGATGCTCAACAAACCTGAACCAATACCAACTGCAGTCCAGTTGTACGCGTCTTTAGCCATAGTATTCAAAATGTACCAATCGGCAAAGTAAGAAAAATTTTACCTGAGAAATTATTAGGGTTTGATTTAAGATTATTGACTTTGCATATTTTGACACGAGATGCAGACAATATGTGTTTTGAATCTCAACTTCTACTGTCATTAAATAATTATTGTCTGCCCCCCCTTTTGTCTGAAATTGCCCCACAATTTCCCACTACTCTGAAAACTGAAATGAAAGAAAATTGAAAATTTGCTTAAATATAAACATTGATAATTTCCTGTGAAATAACAAAAATAAACATTGAATTCTATGCCAAGCCTCCTCATATTCAATTTGTGATCCACTCTAAACCCCAGATCCTTTCCAGCAATATTACCACTAGTCAGTTATTTCCCATTTTATGGGTATGCATTTGATTTTTCCTTCCTATGTGAGGTACTTTGCACTTGTCTTTATTAATTTCTTTTTTGATTTGTGACCAATCCTCCAACTTGTCGAGGTCATTTTGAATTCCAATCCTGTCCTCCAAAGTGCTTGAAACCCCTCCCAGTTTGTTCTCATCTGTGGATTATATAAACATTCTCTACACTACATTATCGAAGTCATTGATGAAAATATTGAATAGTACTGCACCCAGGACTGACCCCTGTGGCACCCAGTAGATATCTCCTCCCAGGTTGACAGCAAACCATTGATAATTACATTTTGAGTATGGTCTTTCAACCAGTTGTGCACTCACTTTATAGTAATTTCACATAGACCACATTCCCTTAGTTTGCTTATGAGAATGTCATGTGGGACTGTACCAAAAGCTTAACTAAAACAAAGATCTACCACCTCCACTGCTTCCCTCCCTCAGCTAGGCTAGTCAGCCTGTCAAAGAAAGAAATTAAGTTGGTTTGGCATGATTTGTTCTTTAGAAATCCAGGCTGGCTCTTCCATCTACCACTATTATCGTCTAGGTGTTTACAAATTCATTGTTTAATAATTGGTTCCAGTATCTTTCTAGGTATCAAAGTGAGGCTGACTGGTCTATAATTCCCCAAGTCCTCTTTGGTCCTCTTTCTAAAGATAGATATTATGTTTGCCCTTCTCCATCCCTCTAGGACCTTACCTGTTCTTCATGAGCTCCTGAAGATAATTGCTAATGGATCCGAGATTGCTTCAGCTACTTCCTGAAGTACCCTAGGATGAATTTCATCGGGTGCTCCTGACTGGAATATATCTAACTCATCTAAATATTCTTTAACCTGTTCTTTCCCTACTTTGGCTTGCATTCCTTCCTCCTTGTTAATATTAACTGTGTTGAGTATGTGGTCACCATTAATCATTTTAGTGAAGACTGAAGCAAAATAAATATTAAACACCCCAGTCATCTTGATGTCATCAGTTACTAGCTCTCCTTCCCAGCTAAGCAGAGGACCTACACTCTCGTTCATCTTTCTTTTGCTCCTGATGTATTTAAAGAACATCTTCTTACTACCTTTTTATGTCCCTTGTTAGATATAACTCATTTTGTGCCTTAGCCTTTCTGAATTTGTCCATACATGTGTGTGCCATCATCTTGCTAGATCTAACAACAGAGAAGATAGTTTGCATCCCACATCCATACATTTCTGCAGTACCTCTTCTCATCTAGGCAAAAAGAAATGGGAGAGAGTATTTTATAAACCATTTAAACCTGTTGGTGACACCAGGTCAGGAACCCACAATGCATGGCACAATAAAAGCAATAAGATACCATAGCCCATTAGAAGGAAGACAGGAGAAAAGAAATAGAGAAATACGATGCCACTCCACCTGTGTCACAACAATAGGAAATGGGAACCTAAATTCACTTGTCCAATTGTCTGCCTATTGTGACACTCTGTACCTCAAAATAGCACCCTTAAACACCCACATTCACCACTTCCATATGGTTATGATATTTTGTTCAAAGAATACCTTGTAAGGTTTCATAGGAAAAGTAATGATTTGCTGAAACTGATTGATCTTTCAAAATATGTATATCATCATTGTATATGGAAAAATAAGATCTTGTTATATGGTTGTTATTGAAATATGTTGTGAGTCTGGGAGACGCCCACACTTAGCTTGCCAGTGGCAACAAAGGAGGTGATCGACATCCCGACAGGCATTAAGTGACCATCACCTGCCAGTGAGTAGTAGGGGAACTGTAAATAAAATATTTACAATTTAACAAGAGACAGTTGCTTGAGCTCCATACAATGCGGATTGGTTAATGCAGTGACTCAGCAAGGCCTCGGGACATTTGGTGCTTGACTCCATGTTTAAGCCAGTACTTTTCCAGGCACATGAACTAAGAGTACAGTGGCATCATGAGATGACCTCGCTCCCCTCCCCCACCTACTCTGAAGGCAACAAGAAAGTTTGGAAGAAAAAGACTTTGAACTGGGGAGATTGGTCCCAGGCTGATCAGGGAATTCAGCCTGTGTATTAAGAACTGTGAACTGCTTACAATGCCTAGTGGGGTGAGGAAAAAACTGCTTGATTTAACTCATGCTTAGTCTGATAAAGTTTAGGATTTAGAGGGCGTATTTACTTTTTATGTCTTATGAAACCATCTCTGGCCTTTTTGCCTACCACTTATAATCACTTAAAATCTATCTTTCTTTAGTTAACAAACTTATTTTAATGTTTAATCTTAACCAGTGAGTTGATCCCAAGTGATTGGGGGATCTACTCAGATTACAAGGGCTGGTGTATGTCCACTATCCTTTGATGACGTGGCGATCTAATTAAAGAGCTAAAACTGTTTGAAAGGATATTGAACAGTGTAAGATGGTACATTTCTGGGGTGCAAGGTTGGGTCAGGGGAATTTCCTGGTGTCTCCCTGTGTACAGTTCATGAGTGGCTTGGAGAGCATTCATGCAGCTTAGCTGGGTGTGTCTCTGCACATTTTTGGCTGAGTGATTACAGCACCTGGAGGGGTTTGCTGCTTGTCACTCTCATACCATTATAAGAGACAGCCCTGGCTGTAGTATTAAGGGGGCACAGCGGTCCCACAGGTTGTACCCCAGGGGTCTGTCACACCTCCATCAGTTGTCTTTTGTCTTATACTTAGGTTGTAAACTCTTTGAAGCAGGGACTAGCTTTCTGTGCTGTGTTTGCACAGCACATGGCACAATGGGGCCCTGATGCAGGACTGGGGCTCTGAGGTGATACCATAATACAAATAATTAATAATAATAAATTAACAACCAGACTGGATCAGACTGACAGGTCCACCACTATATTCTGTGTGACATTGGCCAGCACCAGATGCATCAGAGGAAAGTAGAAGAAACCCACCATTGGGCTGTTCTAACCCTGGATGAGATTTCCCTGCTAGACGCTCACTAGGCTGCTACACCAGACACAAACCCTGGGTCCCATGTGCTCTTGCCTTGCAGGGCTGTGAAGGGCAGAGGCAGGGTCTCTTTGACTCTGAGTCTTCAGGCACATCAGGTGCAGACCATGTCTTGGCAGTGGGGACCCTGGAGACCAATCACCCAGTCCCTGAAACTAGTGCTGGTTGCCCAAGTCTCCCCTCGATCCCAGAGGCCCACTGAAGCTGTGGACTCCTCTGGTTTCTTATCTCCCTCTTAGGGGAAAGAGTAAGCAAGTAACATTCAGATATCTTGCAGAGTGACAGAGAAACAACAAAACCTGCAAGCTAACCACTCCCTCCAGTGTCCTCACCCCTCTGAGAGACCTTTTGGGTTTGGACAGTGCTTACAGGGGTCCCTGGTCCTTCCTGCACCACTCTCCTCCTACTCAGCCTTCAGGTTCTTCTCAGGGTCTCGCTCTCCCTGCCCCCCTTAGCTTGTTCAGGACTGGTGGTCAAGATGTTCTGCTGCTCAGAGAGCAAAACCTTTTTTAACAGCAGCTCCCAACATTTCTGTCTTTTTTCCTTCTTTTGTGCTGGGGATTTTCCCTGGTTCCAACCACTTCCCATCCTGCAAACAACCTTGGGATCACCAGCTTGCTTTAGCTTATATCTTCATGGATTCCAAGGAAAGAAGGGACTATTGTCATCATGCAGTGTGACCTCCTCTATTGCAAAGGCCAGAGAACTGCCCTAAAATAACTCCTAGAGCAGATCATTTAGAAAAACATCCAATTTGATTTAAGAATTGACAGTGCTACAGAATCCACCATGACCCTTGATAAATTGTTCCAATGGTTAATTACACTCACTCTTAGAAATGTATGCCTTATTTGCCATACATATGCCTTTTTGTCTAGCATTAACTTCCAGCCATTAGATCTTTTTATGCTTTTGACTGATAGATTGAAGAGCCCATTATCAAATATTTGTTCCCCATGTAGGTACTCATAATTAGTAATCAAGTCACCCCTCAAACTTCTTGTTAAGCTAAATAAATTGAGCGCCTTAAGTCTATCACTATAAGGCATATTTTCTAATCATTCGTGTGGCTCTACTCTGAACCCTCTCCAATCTACCAACATCCCTCTAGAACTGTGCATACCAGAACTGGACACAGGATTCCAACAGCGGTCTCACCAGTGTCATACACACAGGTGAAATAACCTCTTCTTCTCATACTCAGGAGTACCCGCTTTATGCATCTGAGGATCACATTAGCTCTTTTGGCCACAATGTCACATGGGGAGCGCATATTCAGCTGATTATCCACCACGAAATGTCCATACTCCTTAGAAGGCCCTTTGCTCTACCAGGGCAGAGTCATTAGGTGCTAATGACTTTTGTTTGTCCTGCTTCCTAACAGAAAGCGGCAGGTATGTGACCAGACCTTGATAGCAAGTGGCTGATGCAATGCCCAATGCGGATTGCATTTGTATGTACTGTTCAAACAGCAAGAATTCATAAAGTTTACATAGGAAGACGAGGTGGGTGAGGAAATATCTTTATTGGAACAACTTCTGTTGGTGAGCGAGACATGCTTCTTCTTCTTCAACCTGGAGAAGAGCTCTTTGTAAGCTTGAAAGCGCATCTCTCTCACCAACAGAAGTTGGTCAAGTAAAGTATATTACTTCTCCCACCTTGTCTCTCAAACATCCTGGGACTTACATGGCTACAATAGCATGGCATCCAATATATGGTTTACATAGACAGATTCCACAAACTGTCACCTGGGCAATTATGGAATAACTTTCCCCTAGTCGGAATTTACTGACAGTTAGAGACTGTTTTATGTACTGAAGCAGGGTAGTGGGCTCAATATTAAATTAATATATTTCAAGGCTACAAGGGACCATATTGATGCTTTATTCTGATCTCCTGCATAAGACAGACCAGAGACCCTCACCCAGTGGTTCTGTGTCAAGCCCAGAGCTTCTGGCTGAGCCTGAGAATAGCTTATAGAAAGATATCAAGTGCTGATCTAAAGACTTCAAGTAATGCAGAATCCACGATGTGCCTTGGTTAGTTGTTCCCATGGCTAATTCCCTTCCCTGTTAAAAAAAAAAGTGCCTTCTTTCTACCTGGAATTTATCTAGCCTCATCTCCCAGCCATTGGATCTCACTCTCTGCATTTGTGAGTCCTCAACTACCAGAAATCTCCCCATGTAGCTACTTATAGATGGTGATCAAATTCCCCCTCAACCTTCTCTTTGTTAAGCCAAGAGGACTGAACAAAATTTTCCTTAAATATCTAGCTATAATGTGTACAAAGAAATCTAGGAGGAATTGCAGTCGAGGGAACAAATGTTGGAGGTCTCAGGCTGCCACTAGCAAAATGTCCTTGGAGTCTCTGACGGGTATAGATGACAATTTTCTAAAAGAGAAAGTATCACACTCTGTGTATGATAATTCTATATTCAACATGTGTATTCTGATTAATAGAAATCAAGTTGGTCACCAAACTAAAATAAAAGACCTGCAGTTTGATGCAGATAAGCTACATGTAGGTTAGGAAGAGAGCTGCTGGGGAAATGTTCATTTGTTTCATGCCAAATTTCAACTTTTCAGCAAAAAATGAATGTCACAAAACACAAAGGAAAGAATCACTTCTCCAGAAATGATCATACGGACTTGCTTGTGCACACTCGGAGCTGTGTCCGTGCCCCTTAGTCCTCACCTGATGCTACACTACCCTGTCTACCAGAAACAACCTTGCTACTTAGTGATGGACCAAACCGCCTCTGAAGCCAGCTTAACAGGCTCAGGTGAGGCGTGGTTCTCTGTGCCAAGACCAACCATCTGTAGGGCATCCAGGACAGCCCATGTGCATCTGTGGAGGATTCTATGGAGGAGGCTGTACATGTGCTGGATGGGTGCTCTTTTCATTCTGGGCTCCTCACAGGCCTTCTCCAGCTGAGCACTGCAGACTCAGAGGCCACCGACTGACTCCGGACAATGCAGCTGATTTCCAATCCTAACCTTGTTTTTTATGCCCACATGCAAAAACTATAAATAGATATGGATGATGAAAACTGCTTATTGCCTTATGACCATCAGGCCATCATGTTTTTGAAAACAGAGGACAAAGAGAAGGAAAGAGATTTGTGAATCCAAACACACCAAAGACAGATTTTGCAATGTGCCTGTAGCGGGATGGTCACCCACTCCTGCCTTAAAAGGTTTAAATCAGCCCAGGGAGAGGGCTGAGCCTGTGAGAGCTGCTGCTAGGAAAGCAGCAAGCCTTGGCTGATTGGTGAACCAGCCACAGATGTGGCCACGCCCCAATCAGGGCCCAGCTGGCCCATATAAGAGGGCAGTGGGCCAGGAGCACACAGACAGTCTCTCTCTGGATGTGGAGAGGGATGGGCCTCGCTGCTAGGAGCTAAGCAGGGTACCGAGACTGGAGCAGGGCTGGAGCAGGGCTGCAGAAGGCCAGAGGAGCTGGGGAGCTCCAGCCTAGAACACCCCCCCCTCTCCAGGCTGCAGGCCTTGTTAAAGGCCAAAGAAAGGTACTGAGGTTGCAGAAGGCAGCCCAAGGTTAGGCAGAGGCAGCAGGTCCAACCCCCCCTTGCTGGTGATGAGTGGCACTTACATTGCAGTCTGCCCCAGATAACAGGGGCTAGGTGATGACTGGCAGTGGCCATAGACTGAGGCAAGGTGGGGATAGAGGGTGGGGGTTCCTTGGGGAGGGGAGACCCAGATTTGTGGGGGTACTGCCGGGGGCAGTACCTTGGCCTGAAAGGGGCACCGGGGTCCAGGAGGGACACGGGCCCAGCGGCAAGTGGGACATCGGCCTTCAGAGGGCGCTCCGGAGGCTGGAGATACTAATTTCCTGGACGACCAGCAGGAGGGGCGGCAGGGGTGAGTCTCGCCCCACCACAGTGCCCAAAGAATTTGGACACCATGAAAATTACTGGGAAACTAAGAGTCTAAATCCCTGGCTTTTTCAAGGTGGCAGTCCCTGCACATGTAGCCCTTGGGCTGCAGTGCTGTCAGTATTGGAAGAGAGATTAACCAGCTTCCAGCAGATCATGCTCCTGCAACACTAATTAAAAGTGAAAAGGGAAGTATTATTTACCCTTCACATTACTCAAGAACCAGGAGTTACCAAATGAAATGAATAGGAATCAGTTTTAAAACAAACATAAGGCAGTATTTCTTCATACAATGCACACTCAAGCTGTGGAGCTTGTTTGCCAGGGGATATTGTGATGGAGAAAAGTGGAACTGGATTCAGAAAATAATTAGATAATTTCATGAAGGATAGGTCCATCAATGTCTATGAGCCAAGATGGGCAGGGATGCAATGCCATGCTCTGGGTGTCCTTAAGCCTCCAAGAGCCAGAAGCTGGGACTGGATGATAGGGGATGGGCCACATGATAAATTGCTCTGTTCTGTTCATTCCCTCGGAAACACCTGACACTGGTCACTGTCAGAAGACACGATGCTGGGCTGGAAGGACAATTGGTCTAACTCAGTATGGCTGTTCTTATGTTCTTAAAAATGACCCTAATAAGACTTAAGCTCACAACATCTTATGAGGTTGACAGAATTTGAGCATTTTGTTCCAATCCCTCCTTTCTTCTTCCCCCACACATCCCATGGACTTTGAGAAAGGGAGCTGAGCTCAAGATGACTCCGCGCATGATGCCTGAGAGGTGGATCTGAGCCCACATGGGTAATAAAACCCACCTCGCCCTGAAGAGATGGCTCTAGTCCAACTGCAAGTTGTTGGTTGAAGATCGTAGGAAAGAAATTGTCGCTCAGAGTCCTAGGAAGATCTGAACTTGCAACTCTTTGCATACAAGACTCAGTGGTGTAGCCACAAAACATTTCTACCCTTGCACTTTGAAGTCAGCTGGATTCAGCCCATGTGCTTACTGCCTGACACCAGTATTCTGGAGGGAATTTTTAACCTGAGCCCTGAATACCCAGACATCTATAGCACTGGAGAAAGAACCCAGGAGTCCTGGATCCCTGTTCTCCTTGCTCAAAGCACTATGTTAGGACTTCCCCTTGCCCTCCAGTGGTTCTTGTCACACAGACAGAAAGCAGAATGCCAGAGTCTGAAGTGCAGGCAATGCAATGTTTATTGGGGTTACCAAGCATATCCACAGCTCTGTACACCAGTAGAGCTTTTTCTGTCCCCTTTTTCCCACCTCCTCCTTCTTAGCAGGCTTAATTATACCGGTAGTACATTCCCCTGGTTCCACCTCTTATAATTTATGGTCATGTTCCATTTTGGGGGGTCATAAATCTGGGGGCTTCAGTATCACCTCTTTTGTACCCCATGGGAGGGGTAGGTAATGAGGTTGTGTTTCAACCAGGGGCACCATTTCTTTAGCTTTATAGTGTTTCTTATAACTCACCCCAACCCCTCACCCATCCCGACTGATTGCTTGCCCTTGTCTTGAGATAGGAGTCGAGGCAGTCATTTATTAAATTCCCACCAAACCCAGCAACACTTTAACTCTCTTCCTTATCTTTTCTCATTATACTAACAAACCCATCTGGTTGGGCAGAAGCAACACACAGTGTCTTTGTTCTTTGTTCACACATGTTAGTAAGAATACAAGAATATAAAAAGACAAATGGGCAAACAAAACCCAAAATTCTATCTCAGGCAAATATACAGGCCTGAATGCTATATTGCCATCACTCACACATTATACCTACCCCCTCTGAGAGTCAGGAATAGAACTCTGTGGTCCTGTCACAGCCTCCCCCACTCTAATCCAGAAGGCCCCACTTCCCTCCAAGAGCTGGGGAGAGAACCCAGGAGCCCTGGCTCCAGCCCCCCTGCTTGGGTCCCAAATCCCCACCAGAAGTGAAGAGATGAGTTGGCTAATCAAAGCTGATGAAACTGAAGGATTGAAACACGGACCAATATGACCAACTAAACAAAATTAGAATGTTAGCTAGTTCAGAAGCTTTGAATAAACCCAATTTGCATGGTAATAACACCTGGTGGCCTCCTCCCCAACTTGGGAGCTCAATGAATGCTATGTGCTGGGAATGGACATTGCACTGACAACTTCCCATTTTCCTGTAGCATTTGGCAGTCTTCAGACATTCTCAGAACTGGGTGGGTACAAATGTTGAGAGAGAGAGAGAGAGAGAGAGAGAGAGAGAGATGTGTGTAGGGGTATAGATGAATAGATACAGAGCAGTTTTTGTACCAATTTAGCTATCATACTGGTACAACCCCTAGTTTGGTGCAGGTATTCCAGTATAATGATACTTTATATCCATGTAGTTTATTCTTCTCTATGGACAGAAACAACCTACACAAGGACAAGCACCTTTCTACTGGTATTCACAGCTCAAAAAGAAAACCCAGCACTCTTGCTTTTGTGAGTCACACATTTTCATGTCTCATATTTGGGCTTGTGTGTGCTTCCATTGTGTGAATGCCTCTTGTGTACTTCAGAGTTTGCTTGTGTGTGTTTGTGTAGTGGAATTCCTTTCTTGTGTGAGTATTGCGTGTCTGATGTTATGTCTCTTGTGTGCGTGTTTGTGATTGGTGTGGTTGTGTCTCTGGCTTGGGTCAGTCAGAGCCTTCTGTCATTGGTGTTGTTTCCTGTGTGTGTCTGTGTTATGTGTATCTGAGCACACATCTCTGAGTGTCTCTCTCCAAAGTCCATCTTCCGTCAATAGCGTAGAGCAAATGGAGGAGCAAGCCAGAACTTTCGACCCCCGTCCCACACCAACCTGTTCCTTCCTCAAAGTCCAGAACCTTGTTTAAGTCCCCAGAGGAAATAACTTAGAACACTCACCGGTCAGTCTCTCTCTCTCTCTCTCTCTCTCTTTCTTTCACTATTAAATTTCCAAGGGCACATTTCTGCCCCTCAGAAATAGGGCAGACAGCTGAAGGCATCCAATGGGACCTCTTCTTTCTTCACAGAATCACCCTAATCGTTCAGGGAAAGGATAATGTAGCACTTACACATGCCAAGCTGTTGAATGTATGTCAGCACATCAGCCCCATGTCATGCTATTATAGTGCTAAGATATGGCTCCAGTGCTCAGAGCACTAGTCTTGACAATCAGGTGTTGTGAGTTTGAGGCTTACTGGGGTCATTTTTAAGAACATAAGAATGGCTATACTGTGCCAGACCAATGGTCCATCTAGTCCAGTATCTTGTCTTCTGACAGTGGCTAATACCAAGTGCTTCAGAGGAAATAAACAGAACAGAGAAATTATCAAGTGATCCATCCCCTGTCGTCCACTCCCAGATTCTGGTAGTCAGAGATTTATGGACACCCAGAGCCTGGTGTTGAATCCCTGACCATCTTGGCTAATAGCCATTGATGGACCTATCCTCCACGAACTTATCTGACTGTGCGTTGTGAGAAGAAATACTTCCTTCTGTTTGCTTTCAACCTGCTGCCTATTAATTTCATCGAGTGACTCCTGCTTCTTGTGTTATGTGAAGGGGTCAGTCACACTTTCCTAGTCACTTTTAATTTGTGTTGGGGGAGCATGACCTACTGGAAGCTGGCTAATCTCCTCTCTACCTGACAGCACGGCAGCCCAAGGGGTACACATGCTGTGACTGCCACATGTAAATCACCAAAGAGATTTAGATGCCCAGTTTCTTACTAATTTCAATGGGGTCCAAACCCTGTAGGTGCTTTGCAAAATCTCAGTCTTCGGTGTGCACACCCTTACTCTTTTTGCTGTGCTTCCAAATATATATATCTAGTCGCTGCATGTGGGCAGAAAAAACAAGGCTAGATTTGGAATTCAGCTACATAGTCTGAAGCCAGTGAGTGGCCTCTGTGTCTCCGGTGTTCTGCTGGAGAAGACCTGTGGGGAGCCAAAGACAAAAAGATCCGCCATCCAGCACATCCTCCACACCAAGACAGATGGACAGTGGGCTGCCCTGGATGCCTTAGGGATGGTTGGTTTTGGCCCAGAGAACCACACCACACCTGAACCTGGTAAGATGGCTTCAAAGGAGGTGGGTTCCATCATTAGATTGGGGCCAGGTCTAGGAAGCAGGAAGCTATGGATCTGGTGGGTACAATCACTTCTTGAGAAGTGATTTTTTTATTTTTGATTTGTGACATGTTCTTTTTTTGGTGAAAGTCCAAATTTGGCATGTAAAAAAACCACACAAACATTTCCCCAGCAGGTCTCTTCCTAACCTAGATGTTGCTTCTCTGCATCAAACTACAGCTCTTCTATTTTAGTTTGATGACCCACTTCATTTCCATTCATCACAATGAGGTCCAGCCCACAGAGTATAATGACAATTTTGGACAAGAAAAATATCTATAATTTATAGAAAATCCAAGGACATTTGGCCAGTGATAGCCTGAGATCTCCGGCATTTGTTCCCCCAACTAAGATTCCTCCTACATTTCTTTGTACACATTGTAGCTAGAAGTTTAAGGAGCAGCTTGCTATCTTCTCTTGGCCTCACAAAGAGAAGGTTGAGAGGGGACCAGAGCACAGTCTGTAAGTACCTACATGGGGCAGAGATTTCTGATAGAAGAGGGCTCTTTAATTTACTAAAGGCAGAGGGAGATGCACTGGCTGGGAGCAGAAGCTAGATGAATTTGAAAATAGAAAGAAGGAGCAATTTTTTAACAAGCAAGGGAATTAATCATTGGAAAAATTTACCAAAGGGCATGGTGGAATCTCCATCAATTCAAAGGTTTAAATCAAGGGTATGTCTACACTACAGGATTACTCCGAATTTACAGAATTTGATTTTTGACAACTAATTGTATAAAGTCGGGTGTATGCGGCCACACTAAGCACATTAATTTGGCGGTGTGCGTCCATATACCGAGGCTAGTGTCGACTTCCGGAACATTGCAGTGTGGGTAGCTATCCCATAGCTATCCCATAGTTCCCACAGTCTCCTCCGCCCATTGGAATTCTGGGTTGCCTGATGGGGCCAAAAACATTGTTCCGGGTGGTTCTGGGTACATCCTCCCCCTCCCTCCAGGAAAGCAACGGCAGACAACCATTTCATGCCTTTTTTCCTGGGTGAACAGTGCAGACGCCATACCACAGCAAGCATGGAGCTCGCTCAGCTCAAGACAGCAGTCATGAACATTGTAAACACCTCGCGCATTATCGTGCAGTTTATGCTGAACCAGAACCTGCAAAACCAGGCGAGGAGGAGTCGGCTACGGCAGCGCGGCAACGAGAGTGATGAGGACATGGACACAGAATTCTCTCAAACCACGGGGCCCAGCGCTTTGGAGATCATGCTGTTAATGGGGCAGGTTATAGCCATGGAACGCCGATTCTGGGCCTGGGAAACAAGCACAGACTGGTGGGACCGCATCGTGTTGCAGGTGTGGGACGATTCCCAGTGGCTGCGAAATTTTCGCATGTGTAAGGGCACTTTCATGGAACTTTGTGACTTGCTTTCCCCTGCCTGAAGTGCCAGAATATCAAGATGAGAGCAGCCCTCACAGTTGAGAAGCGAGTGGCGATAGCCCTGTGGAAGCTTGCAATGCCAAACAGCTACCGGTCAGTCGGGCATCAATTTGGAGTGGGCAAATCTACTGTGGGGGCTGCTGTGATGTAAGTAGCCAAAGCAATCACTGAGCTGCTGCTACCAAAGGTAGTGACTCTGGGAAATGTGCAGGTCATAGTGGATGGCTTTGCTGCAATGGGATTCCCTAACTACGGTGGGGCGATAGATGGAATCCATATCCCTATCTTGGCGCCGGAGCACCAGGGTACCCAGTACATAAACCACAAGGGGTACTTTTGCAAGCACTGGTGGATCACAAGGGACGTTTCACCAACATCAACGTGGGATGGCCGGAAGGGTTCATGATGCTTGTGTCTTCAGGAACACTAGTCTGTTTAAACAGCTGCAGCAAGGGATTTACTTCCCAGACCAGAAAATAACCGTTGGGGATGTTGAAATGCCTATAGTTATCCTTGGGGACCCAGCCTACGCCTTAATGCCATGGCTCATGAAGCCATACACAGGCAGCCTGGACAGTAGTCATGAGCTGTTCAACTACAGGCTGAGCAAGTGCAGAATGGTGGTAGAATGTGCATTTGGACGTTTAAAGGGTTGCTAGCGCACGTTACTGACTCGCTCAGACCTCAGCCAAACCAATATTCCCATTGTTATTCCTGCTTGCTGTGTGCTCCACAATCTCTGTGAGAGTAAGGGGAAAACCTTTATGGCGGGGTGGGAGGCTGAGGCAAATCACCTGGCCACTGATTATGTGCAGCCAGACACCAGGGCGATTAGAAGAGCACACCAGGAAGTGCTGCGCATCAGAGAAGCTTTGAAAACCAGTTTCATGACTGGCTAGACTATGGTGTGAAAGTTCTGTTTGTTTCTCCTTGATGAAAACCCACCCCCTTGATTGACTAGTTCCCTGTAAGCAAACCACCCTCCCCCCTTCGATCATAGCTTGCTTTCAAAGGAAATAAAGTCACTATCATTTAAAAATCATGTATTCTTTATTAATTGATTATAAACATAGGGAGAGAACTGACAAGGTAGCCCGGGTGGGGTTTGGGAGGAGGATAGGAGGAAAGGAAAAGGCCACTTCAAAAGTTCAAAATAATGACAGTCTTTTGCTTGGGCTGTCCACTGGGGTGGAGTGGGCAGGTGCACGGAGCCTCCCCTCCCCCCCCCCACGTTCTTACATGTCTGGGTGAGGAGGCTATGGAACATGGTAAGGGGGGAGGGCAGTTATACAGGGGCTGCAGTGGTACTCTGTGATCTTGCTGTCGTTCCTGAAGCTCCACCAGATGCCGGAGCATGTCCGTTTGATCCCGCAGTAGTCCCAGCGTTGCATCCTGCCTCCTCTGATCTTCCTGCTGCCACCTCTGATCTTCCTGCCGCCACCTCTCATCTTGAGTGTCCCTCCTCTCTTCACATTGGTCCCTCCTGTCCTCACGTTGGTCCCTCCTGTCCTCACGTTCACTGGAATCTTTCTTGTACTTTGATACCATGTCCTTCCACTCATTCAGATGAGCTCTTTCATCGTGGGTTGATTCCATGATTTCCAAGAACATTTCGTCTCACATGCATTGTTTTCGCCGCCTTATCTGAGATAGTCTTCAGGATGGAGGAGGGAGGCTTGAAAAAGTTGCAGCTGAGGGAGGGAGGGAAAAAAGGGAGAGAAGTATTTTAAAAGATACATTTTACAGAACAATGATTATACTTTTTCACGGTGAACAATACTATTCACATTACATAGCACATGTGATTTCGGTACAAGGTCGCATTTTGCATCTTATATTCAGTGCCTGCGGCTTTGGTGTTAGAGATCACAGACAGAGGGCCGGGCAACAGAATTCAGCTTGCATGCAGCCATGGTAAGCCATTGTCTTTCAGCTTCTGCAACCTTCATTAAAGCAGTGCCCTCCTTTCCCATACCAAGCAAAGCCCATTGAGTGCTGCGGTTTTCCTGTTAATGTGCAGCAGCAGAAACCAAACTAAACCCCACCACCACCCATCCAATTCTCTGGGATGATCGCTTTACCCCACCCCCTACCATGTGGCTGGTATCAGGGAAGATCCCTGCTGAAACCAAACTAACCCCCCTCCAATCCAATTCTGTGGGATGATCACTTTACCCCTCCCCCCACCACGTAGCTGGTAGCAGGGAAGATCCCTGCTAGCCAAACGCGAAAAGTTCAGCGCCACCCCCCCCCCCCACCGCTTGGCTAACTGCAGGGAAGGATTTCTTTTCAGCCACAGGCAAACAGCCCAGTACGAACAGCCACCTCTGTCCTCTTAATTAAATTCCTGTATTTCAACCATGTTACCATGAGCGATATCACTTTCCTGAGGATAACACAGTGAGATAAAGAATGGATGTTGCTTGAATGCCAGCAAGCACCGGGACCATACGCTGCCAGGCTGTGTCATGCAATGATACCAGATTACTTGCTACTAGCATGGCGTGGTCAAGTGTCCTACCATGGAGGACGGAATAAGGCTGCACTGCCCAGAAACCTTCTGCAAAGGCTTTTGGAGTACCTCCAGGAGAGCTTCATGGAGATGTTCCTGGAGGATTTCCGCTCCATTCCCAGACACGTTAACAGACTTTTCCAGTAGCTGTACTGGCCGCAAATGCATCCCAAGTCCTCAGGGCAAATTAATCATTAAAAAACGCTTGCTTTTAAACCATGTTTTATATTTACAAAGGTACACTCACCAGAGGTCCCTTCCATGGCCTCATTTTCTGGGATAATGCCTTGGGAGGGTTAGTAGGGTACTTCAGTCAGGCTGAGAAAAAGATCCTGGCTGTTGGGGAGAATGGAGTGCTGTGTGCTCTCCGCAAGCTCGTCCTCCTCCTCATCTTCCCCGTCTGCAGAATCCTCAGGCATGGCTGAGATTACCCCCTCCTTGGAATCCACGGTCAGAGGTTGGGTAGTGGTGGCAGCCCCCCCTAGAACTGCATGCAGCTCAGTGTAGAAGCGGCATGTCTGCGGCTCTGACCCAGACCTTCCATTTGCTTCTTTGGTTTTCTGGTAGGCTTGTCTGAGCTCCTTAACTTTCAAGCAGCACTGATATGAGTCCCTATTGTGGCCTCTCTCCATCATGCCCTTGGAGATTTTTTCAAATGTTTTGGCATTTCGTCTTTTGGAACGGAGTTCTGCTAGCACGGAATCCTCTCCCCATACAGCGATCAGATCCAGTACCTCCCATACGGTCCATGCTGGTGCTCTTTTTCGATTCTCAGACTGCATGGTTATCTGTGCTGATGAGCTCTGCATGGTCACCTGTGCTCTCCATGCTGGGCAAACAGGAAATGAAATTCAAAAGTTCACGGGGCTTTTCCTGTCTATCTGGCCAGTGCATCCGAGTTCAGATTGCTGTCCAGAACGGTCACAATGGTGCACTGTGGGATAGCTCCCGGAGGCCAATACCGTCGAATTGTGTCCACACTAACCCTAATTCGAACCGGCAATGTTGATTTCGGCTCTACTCCCCTCGTCGGGGAGGAGTACAGAAATCGATTTTAAGAGCCCTTTGTGTCGAAGTAAATGGCTTCATTGTGTGGACGGGTGTAGGGTTAATTCGATTTAACGCTGCTAAATTCGACCTAAACTCATAGTGTAGACCAGGCCTATATGTAGAAAAAGAGAGATGGGTATGTCTTGGGATAGATGGATGGAGAGATAAAAAAAGAGAAATTAGTGTTTATGGGATTGGATAGACGGAGAGAAAGGCAGATTTTGTACCAATTTCCAGTGTAACCCCTACTATGGATTCAGGTATACCAGTAGAATCATGGTTCATATCAGTGTGGTTTAATCCTCACTATTGATGGCAACAATATAAGCACCTTTCTAATGGTATCAAAGAGTCCTGTGGCACCTTAAAGACTAACAGATGTATTGGAGCATAAGCTTTCGTGGGTGAATGCCCACTTCGTCAGACGCACGTAATGGAAATTTCCAGAGGCAGGTATAAATATGCAGGCAAGAATCAGTCTGGAGATAATGAGGTTAGTTCCATCAGGGAGGGTATGTATTGCCAAAAAGGAAAAAAAAATACTTGCTTTTGTGAGGTACACCTTGCCTAGAGCCCTGGAGCAAGCCAAAATTCCAACCCAACCTGTTCCCTCAAAGACTCCGGCTCTGGCTTTGGTTCCAAGAGGAAATAATCTGTCAATCCCTCTTCCTATATGTTTTTCTACTTTCCCATCTCTCTCTCTTTCTTTCATTATTAAAATTCCAAAGGCACATTTCTGCCCCTCAGAAATAGGGCAGACACGCAATGGCATCCAATGGCAGATCTCCTTCCTTCAGAGAATTGCTCTTATCCTACAGGGAAAGAAATAATAATGAATAACCTAGATTTCAGGGTTTGCAATGTATGTCAGTACATCACCCCTTGTCATGCTATTCTATTGGCTCAAGCTCTGTTGCTCAGTGGCCAGTGCGCTAATCATCACAATCCAGCATTTTAAGTTCGAGTCTTTTGGGGGTCATTCATCCCGGGAGAGTTTGATCTACCAGAGGCTGGCTAATCTTCTCTCTTCCTGTAGTGACAGCACTGCCGTCCAAGGGATTTGGGTGATCTGACTGCCATCTTGAAGTTGTCCAAGTGATTACGGTGCCCAGTTCCTCACTAATTTTCATGGCATCCAATACTTTCAGGCACCTTGGAGGGGTCTGCAGATGAAGCTTGTGGGATGGGAGAGCCCAGGGCTGGGATCGCAGGAGCTGCGGGTCGGGAGTGAGGGGCACCAGCAGAGCTATAGACAATGAGGACCTGCTGTAATAATTGGGCCTACAAATTTAACCTAATTTTAAGCTCAGCTGTGAAGAGTGAAAGTTTACGAACCCTCCTATCATATATAAGAAACAAGGTTGATGGACAGGTACAAAAGTGAGACAGAACATGAAACAGGCCCAGACTAGTATAAGTTCCCAAGTCTCAGAGTGGCTGGTAAGATCGTAGGCCATGCCTGGGTTTCTGCAGTGCTGAGGCTGGAAGGGAGAGTCACACCAGAGACAGAAGCTGCATTTTCTCTCTTTGCCGTTCTTCTCTTTCCCCTCTCATGTATGTGTCTGTTGCATTTTTTCTTCTAGGAAACAGGATTCAACTTGAACAAAAAACAATAACAGCTCCACCCCATCACAACTAACTTCTTCTCTTTTCCCCAAGAGGACAGTTATTACCATATTTTATATCATCTAAGAGACTGTCACAGAGAGAGGGCTTCCTTCAAATACCTCTCCACAACTACAGGGAAAAGGAACAAGGGATGTAGTTAAAAATAAGGCTTTTGCCTTAATACGTCCATTTGAAAGGTTTGAGCTGTTTTTCCTCCGTTTCTGTATCTGTACTGAAAGGTTAGAGGGATTGTTAATGGTGCATTTCCCATGGGACTTGAGCAGGCCGAGGGCCCTGGATACCAGACCCCAAACCTTGTTGAACACTGTTTAACCTTGGGCAGCAATAGAGTCACGTTAGCACCATTGACTCTCTGGGCCCATATATTCCATCTCAATGACTACAACAGAGTTCAGGGCTGGGATAGCAGGGGGCTGTGGGTCAGGCTTGAGGGATACTGGCAGGGCTGTGAGTTTCCAGGCTAGGACTGGATTCGGAAGGTGCCAGTGGGTCAGGACTCAGGGTGCATCTGCACAGCAAACGAAGCTGTGATGGTAGCACAGGTGGGCGTTCCTACGCTAGTGTTAATCTAGCTAGCACAGGAAACAACCAGCAAAGGGGACACGTTGGCCTGGACTGCAGCACAGAGGGCAACCAGGATAGGTACCCAGAGTCCCTGGCAGGCTGGTATTGGGGCAGCTAGCTCGCGGTGAAGTCTGTGCTGCCAGCTATTATTACCCACACTGGGTAGATGAAAGCTGGCGTGGCACCGCCTAACTTTGCCGGTCACTTGCAGGGTAAACGCACCTTTGGATGTGTCACGGAGTCATTGGGGTGATGCTCTGGAACTGCTCCATATGAAGCCAGCCAGGACACTGGAGGAGCCTCCTATCTCTGAGCATTCTGTCACCCAGGCAAGGACGCTTACACAGCTTCGACCTTCCTGGGTCTGACCTCAGAGCATTCACCATCCCCTTCCACACCATGCACTTCCCACAGTGAGTCCACCCGGGCGGGGCTCTTGGGGAAGCCAGAGGGCCCTGCACCCCAACTCTGCAGTCAGACGTGACTCTCAGCCAGCATTATAAAACTGAAGGTTTATTAGTCAACAGGAACACAGCGTAGGACAGAACTTGTTAGCACAGAAATGAGTGACTTTCAGCCAAATCCATCTTGGGGGGTCCCGGGCCAGACACCCTGGACTCCCCCTCTTCCAGTCCCACATTGCAGACTGCCCTGGACCCCACTGCCTGGCCTCCAACATGCCCATTGCTCCTCCCCCGGGCTTTGTCCTGCTTTCCAGGCAAAGTGTCACCTGGTCGAATCCCCCTCCTGGGTCTCAGGTTATAAAGTGCACCATCCATCACCTATGTGCAGACTGCTGGGCAGCTTCACCTGCCCTGATGGCCTCAGCAAAAGTCACACACCCAATTCCCACCACCTAGGCATTGGTGCAGTGCACAGGGAAACTGAGGCACACACAGTATTAGTATAGGACAGTAAGATTCACCTGCAACATAACAAAGTGCAAAAAAAACCACTTTGCCACAGGATGTTTCTGGCATGACATGTACTGTTTGTTCCTCACGCATACCCTGCCTACTAGGTCACTGCTTCTAACTGTCAGTTGTCACAGGATTGCACTGACCCAACTGTTCACTGGAATTTCCCCTTCCACTCCTCCCACCTCCAGGTGCGGCTGGGCTCTATATAACCCGCTCTGAGATGGGTAGGAGGATCAGGGTGAGGTTCAGCTCCACAGAGGCTGGGATCCATCGCTCCGACAACAGCGAAGGAACAAGGACTTGGATAAGTTACAGGAGATTCCACCAGCTGGGAGAGAGCAGAGAACAGTGTCACATGGGGCTGGAATGGCAGAGTTTGTTTCTGAGAGGCAGCATGATCCAGGAGTTAGAGCGAGGGGGGCAGAGGTTGGGAGTCTAGACTCCTGAGTTCACACTCCACCTCTCTGGGCTCAGGGGCTGATCTCAATTTGGGTTTCTGCAGCACCTGTCAAATGTGGGGGCCCAGCTTGGTCAGAGTCTGAGACTCGGACACCTGGGTACTAACTTGGCTCTGGGAGGGGAATAGACCTATCTTGGTCGGGGTCTGTGCTGTGCCTGGCACAATAGCACAAGAATAGTAGGAGGAGCTTAGGGGGGCAGAGTAGTGTAACCCTTCTGCCCATCTAAGTTGGCAGCAACAAGGGCCGGGTTCTGTATCTAGGGGTTCCGTGTCAATAACACAATGCAAAACCGGCTCGAGCCCCCACCCAGTGACCTGGGACAATTACATACCACCCCCCTGGGTACCTCTAAGAGGCAATACTTCCCCTCTCGCAAGCACGGAGTCTGAGTGTAGCAGAAAATGTTTAATGACATGAGGTAAACGACGTCAGCATAAAATTGGAAAAACACCACAAACAGGATTCATAACACAAACCATGAGCAAAACCCACCCCAGCAAATTGGGCTGTGTCCTTTTCCCTTTGGTTCTTGAATCCAGCAACCCAAAAATCACCCAGAGTCCCCAAAGTCCAACACCCCCAAAGTCTCTGGGGTCCAGCAACCACCCAAAGTCCCAAAAGTCCAACAACCCCCAAAGTCTCTGCCCCTGGTCAGTGCAGCCCCAGAGTAAAAGGGGGGGGCACGCAGGGTGTTAAGGGGCACCTTACGTGATCCGAGGCTGGCCAGCCGTCTGTTTCTCCGTGGGGGTTCCGCCGCAGCCTTTACCACGAGCCTTCTCCGTGGGGGTTCCGCTGCAGCCTTTACCACGAGCCAGTCCACTTTCCTGCCATCCCACGAACTGCTCCGCTCTACAAGCTGCTCCGCTCCGCTCCGCTCCGCTCACCGACCTGTGAGCCGTTCCAGCCGTCCCCGCAAACAGCTCCGCTCGCCGTTCCTAGGGCCACTCCAACCGGCCCCACAAGGCTCCACACCGCTCGCTGCTCCTCCAGTCATCCCCACAAATTGCTCCACCAGCTGCTGAGCAATATAGCTTCAGGCTCCCCCACTAGTTAAAATAGCCTCAGTGATCTCAGCTCTTAATACCATCAGCTCTTTTGTGATTTCAGCTCTTAGCAATTTCAGCTCATAGTATAGTAGGGGAGCCCCAGTGCTGGTGCACCATTGGCCCAAAGTGAATTCAGCTCAGCAGCCTGTAATTAGACTCCTAAGGGAATCAAAGTTAGCTCTGATATTCCACAGTGGAGAGAGGAGGTGGTGCAATCGGTGTTTCGGACCCTCAGAGGAGGGCCCATACCATCAGGTAAAAAATACCTGTCCCCATCCTCTCTCAATTCACTGGGTTTTGTAACCCATGCCCCTTGACAAGCAAATGCTACTTAGGTAATGGTGACGGATTCACTCAGTCCTTCTGTCATACAACAGTTCCACTGGCCTTGATTCACAGAATCAGGGTAACAAAACTTTATTCTTCCTGCCCCAATAATAGAGAAACTGGGGATCCCACACCAGCCAAAGTAACCACTTTCAGTTGCTGTGTTTCCTGCCAGGCGAGTGGGTGTGCCTATGCAAATAAGATCAGCCCCTGGAGTTCTTTTCCACACTCGCCATAATTCACCACCAGATGTCAGGGTAGAGCTCATCCTGACTCTGCTTACAGTAGTGTGGGAGGGGAATCATAAGAAGGGAGGAGCTTTGGGAACAGAGTGAGGTGGGAGGGGGTTGGGCCCAGGAGGTGGCATGGAGGAGGCAGATTTCCACCCCTCGCTGTCTCCATCCATCTCCCCCCCTCTCCCCACTGCAGGTCGATCCAGTGAAAGACACTGCCATGGCTCTGAGGGGACCCCACCCGGTGCTCCTGCTGCCCCTCGTCCTGCTGGCCGCCTGCCTGGTCCTGACCAGTGGGCAGCCATGGATCGAGCCAAACTTCATGTTCCTTAGGAAGCATGTAGATTATCCAAAGACTAATGCCCCCAACGCCAATGCCTACTGTAACATGATGATGCAGATTCGGGGAATATATGGGAAGCCAGTCAACACCTTCGTTCACGAGCCCCTCTCAAAAATAAACAGCATCTGCAAGGAGGGTGGGACACCCAAAATAGGTGGCCTGCGTGAGAGCAAAGTTGAATTCAGCATCACTCAGTGAGTATTTGAGCCTGACCCACTGTCAATCTCTTACATCGGGATAGTGAAGAAGCGGAAAATTATCATTGGTTGCTGGAATTTGTACCCTGTGTACTACCTGGAGCAGATCGAGGGCCCAGGGCTGGACCTGGAGGGGAGGCAGGAACCCTACTGCTTCCTCTAACCCCGCTCTGTCCCTCCCACACCGACCATGGCACCCAGCTCCTCACCCGCCTCTGAACACTGGTCAGATTGTTTAGGTGTTTCCACCCCTAGTGTCCATTATACAGCATAGCCACCTCTTCCCCACCCCCACCCTCTGCTGCCCCTAGTGCCCATTGTACTGTATAACCGCTCCTTCCCCACCCCCACCCTCACCCTCTGCTGCCCCTAGTACACATTATAACAGTATAACAGCCCCTTTCCCAACCCCCACCCTCTACTGCCCATTGTACTGTATAACCGCCCCTTCCCCACCCCTCACCCTCTGCTGTCCCTAGTGCCCATTACACAGTATAGCCGCCCCTTCCCCACCCCCACCCTCTGAAGCCCCAGTGCTAGGGTTACCATATTCAAACATTTAAAAAAGAGGACATTCCACGGGGCCCCGGTCCAGCCCCCGGCCCTGCCCCAACTCCGCCCCTTCCCCGCCCCAGCCCCAGCCCCGCCCCTTCTCCACTCCCATTCCAACCCCTTCCCCAAAGTCCCTGCCCCAACTCTGCCCCCTCCTCTGAGCACCCTGCATTCCCCCTCCTCCCTCCCACTCTGATCTTGGTTGGGGGTTGCTAAGTGCTTCCCTGCTCCCCACTCGCCCTGCAGCCCCTGCAGCCTCTATGCCCCTGCCTGCCCTGCTCCTCCTCACCCTGCAGCCTCTGCACCCCCCGCCTGCCCTGCCCCTGCACCCCCCTGCAGCCTCTATGCCCCTGCCTGCCCTGCTCCTCCTTGCCCTGCAGCCTCTGCACCCCCCCCACCCCTGCAGCGTCTGTGCCCCCTGCTCCCCACTCGCCCTGCAGCCCCTGCACCTCCTCGCCCCTGCAGCCTCTGCGCCCCCTGCCTGCCCTGCTCCTGCAGCCTCTATGCCCCTGCCTGCCCTGCTCCTCCTCGCCCTGCAGCCTCTGCACCCCCCGCCCCTGCAGCCTCTGTGCCCCCTGCTCCCCACTCACCCTGCAGCCTCTGTGCCCCCTGCCTGCCCTGCCCCTGCAGCCTCTACACACACCCCCCGCCGCCTGCCCTGCTCCCCCCGCTCACCAGGCAGAGGGAGAGCTGCAGGCTCCAGGTGGACTCAAACACTGCCGCGCTGCTCTGTGGGGGAGGTGGGAGCGGGGGAGGGGGAGGGACTCTGGCTGCTAGAGGCCCTAGTGGCTGCGAGCGGCTTTCAATCAGGCCAGGCATCCAATCAGCCGCGCCGCACTCTGCATGAGGGGAAGGGGGAAATCCCGGATATTTCTACTTGATTAGAAATCTCCCCCCAGACGGCCATTTAAAGCTGAAAAACCCGGACATGTCCGGGGAAACCCGGACGGATGATAACCCTACCCAGTGCCTATTATACAGTATAGCCGCCCCTCACCTATCCTGTTCTCCCTGCTGACAGACAGTGGCCATCTTAAAAAAAAAAGTCTTAATTAAGAAATATCTACCAATTTCACTCTTCTGGGATTGCGTACTCAGTCTAATGATGGAAAATCCTCATATTCATTGAATGATCTGGTATTTGTCATTCTTCTCTGCTTTTTTTTTTTTTTAAACATGTCCCCTCTTTCTGCCATTCTCTGTGCTCCCTAAATCTTATTAAACCTGGTACCTCCAAAGCAATCTGTCTTGTGTGAGATTGGGGATGGATGGAACATAAATCCCCAGGTCCAAGAGCCCACTCCCCTCCCAGTGTCAGGGTTAGAACCCAGGAGTCCTCACTCCCAGCCACCCCACTTCCCTTCCAAAATTGATATTGGTACAGGAGATTTAAACCTCCATCCTTCAGGGCCTGAGCCATTCACTAACTGAGGAAGGTCAGGAAGAAACTTTGCCTTTGAGCAAGTTTTTTCATTATTCTTCTCTTGAAGGCTTTCCTTCCTTTCGAGCAGCAGGGACTGGCTAGTGTCAGAGGCTGAGCTAGAGGGACCCTGGCCTGTGTCACCCCCAGAATCATTGCTGACAGCTGGGTCAGTCCAGCTCTGATTCCTCCACAAGTCATTGTCAAAATTCATATAATTTAGGGTATGAACCAGACCCCTCAGATGAGAAATGCACCCTTAGACTAACAGAGGAAGAAGTAGTAGCTGGTGTTCCCAACAGGGAAGCTGAGCAGTTTAAGATGTCATGGGTTCAAATCCCACCACTGCCAATGCCCAAACCTATTAGCCACTCACAGAACATGACGTGATGAGCACAAAGGATAAATGTGGAGTTTGAGAGGAAGGTATGGTCCATGAAGCAGGACTCTAATTCACCCTGACTCCTGTTGCTCCTTGACACCCCATCCTGAACCCCCTGTAGGCTTCTCCAACTTACTCCAGCTCTGACACCCCCAAATTGACCTCCATTCCTGGACTTTCTCAATCACTCTGCCCCTGGGCTCTGTTGCGCACAGCTCTCTGTCTCCAGCCACTTCCTAAATGCGATCTGCAATATTGTTCTTCTTTGCAAAAATCCTGCATTCCTTAGGGATTTAAACCCAGGCCCTCACACACTGGCTCTAAGAGCCACATGCCTAGACCAAGGAGTCTGGTAGCTGGGGCTTCCCCTGTGTACTCTCTCCTCCCTGATGCAGAACTCTGCAGTTAGGCATCCCTGGCTCACTGCCACCTACTTCCTCCTGGCAGAGTGCATCATGGGGTGTCTCTGCCCGGGGGTGATACTGAGGCTCAGAGAGCTTAGCCCAGTTCAGGGAAGTGTTTTCACATTTACATGAGCAATAAGAACATCCTGAGTGACATTAACTACAATAAACAGCACAGAAGAGATGTAATTCCTCCTGGCTTCACCACTAAGTTACAGGCATTAGGGATGGAAGGGTGAAGGGGGTGGGGGTGTAGGTAGTGTTCTCATTGATCCCTCCAGTGGAAGGATGGATTCACAGATTCCAAAGCCAGAGGGGACCATTGTGATCATGTAGACCAGGGGTGGCCAATCTGTGGCTCTGGACCCACATGCGGCTCTTCAGAAGTTAATATGCGGCACCTTGTATAGGCACCGACTCCGGGGCTGGAGCTACAGGCGCCAACTTTCAATGTGCCTGGGGGATGCTCACTGCTCAACCCCTGGCTCTGCCACAGGCCCTGCCCCCACTCCACCCCTTCCCACCCTCTCCCCTAAGCCTGCCGTGCCCTCACTCCTCCCCCTCCGAGCTTCCTGCATGCCACGAAACAGCTGATCAGGAGGTGCGGGGAGGGAGGGGGAGGAGCTGATCAGCAGGGCTGCCGGTGGGTGGGAGGTACTGGGAGTGGCGGGGGAGTGGATGAGGGGCTGCTGACATATTACTGTGGCTCTTTGGCAATGTACATTGGTAAATTCTGGCTCCTTCTCAGACTCAGGTTGCCCCCCCCCCCCGATCTAGACCAACAATCCACATGAAGGTGACACACTATGGACAACAAGTGATGCTAATTGTCACCATAAGGTGCTCTCTTTGCACTGAAGTCAGACCATTTCACCCCCTGCTGGTGGGAATTCATCATTAGCTCCTCTGGGCAAACCACAGCTCATCTTTCCTTCCGGGCTCCATGGCCCAAAAGCAGCTGGGAGCGGCGTTCAGATAGCAGACAGGGAGATTCCAACTTCTGCCATCTGGGGGCAAGTTTTACTCAGTGAATCTGGAACTGGGGAAAGTCCTTGTGCCAGTTCCCTGGAGGAACATTAACCATGCAGTTAATGAGTTAGTTAATTGATTAGTCAATTAATGACACCTTCCTTTAAGGCATGTTCCACACTGTTACTGGACGGCTGCTGTGGCCTTTGGTCCCTATTAGCGTTATGATGGGTGAGATTACAAAACAATTGGGGCAGAAGGTCCCCTGCTCCAGGCTTGGCCAAGGGTGGGGGGATAAAATCACCAGGGGCTGAAATGGACTTTTAGTTAATTCATTTACTGAAGACCCCCCCACACACTCCCAAGGAAATGTGAACTCACAACTCCTGGGTTACAAGAGCAGGGCAATAACCCCTGAGACACACAGCCTTTGCAAGCTGGGCTCCCCCTGGCCTAGCTCCCAGCTCAGCACTCGGCTTTGATGTGATTCTTTCCTGGGGGTGTCACGTGAGATCTCTACACTTCAGACTGATTCACAGGGCTCCCAAGGTGATGCTGGGGGAGGGTCTGTGGGCACTGGGAAGTGTGGTAAACTCCCCCCCCCAGCCACTGATGGGATCCCTACCTGATGCCCCCCATTCCTCCAGCCTATGCTCCCCACACCACCCATCTCCCGCTGCTGATCTGGCCAAGGGCCTGGGAGCCAGATTCTGTTTCCAGCCCTGGCACTGACCACAGAAACTCCCTGGGTCCCAGAGCCTGCAAGAAGATGGAATGCTTCTCCAGGGTTCGGGGGAATGCCTGGCAGGTCCCCCGGGGCAAAGAGACTCACCATCTGGGTACCCCCTCGCAGTCAGGCGCAGCATTGCAGGGCTTCTCCGCACTTCAGTCCTGCTCATCAACCAGCCAAACCACTGGGGTCCCCATGGCGGCTGTGACCTGCTCCTCCGGACAGGTCGCTCTCGGCTCTCGCCCCTTTCGGGGCAATCCAGAGTCCAGCCCAAACCACAGGATGGATGGATAGGTGGGGGATGAGTATGGTGAGAAGACGGATGTGTCTGGGGTTGGATGGATAGGTGGGGGGTGGGTACGG
>NW_020664963.1:1333164-1333874 GCF_002925995.2 Terrapene triunguis | reverse complement strand
ACAGAACCGCTGGCTCTGAAAAGTCCCTTGTTGGGTGGGTTTGATTTTTCGGTGTTGCCAAATGTCCCAGAAGTGGATTTTTTATTATTATTAATAATCAAGAAAAGCAGAAGAGAAGAAGAAAAGAAAAGACAAATCTAGTACCTGTGATGGGATCCCAGGGCTGGAATAACAAGGAGGAGGCTGGTCAGGTTTAAGGGGCACCAGCAGAGCTGGGGGAGCGTGAGGAGAAGTCCCGCGCTGGGCTAGCAGGGGGATGTGGGTCAGGATTGAGGGGGTAGCACAGGCAAGAGAACATCCACAAAATAATTCCTAGAGCAGAGCTTCTCTAGAAACATCCCATCTTGAGTTTAATGCTGGAGAATCCACCACAACTCTTGATAAATTGTTCCAGTCATTAATTACTCTCACTGTCAAAAATTTAAACCTGATTTCCAATCTGAATTTATCTAGCTTCAACTTCCAGCCATTGGATGATGTTAGACCTTTCTCTATTAGACTGAAGAGTCCATCAATAAATATTTGTTCCCCATGTACATGCTTATAGACTGTGATCAAATTGTGAAAGTTACTAGTGACCCCCCCCCCTTAATAGAGCAGTTGTTATGTCAGCCAGCAGCCATTAGGGGGAAGCAGACACCTTAAGAACACAGTAGCCTGAATTTTTCAACTGTTTTCCCTTCAAGGTCTTAAGGTAGTTGGAGCTGGTC
>NW_020664963.1:1281762-1333154 GCF_002925995.2 Terrapene triunguis | reverse complement strand
GGAAAGAGTCCAGCGGAGGGCAACAAAAATGATTAGGGGTCTGGAGCGCATGACTTATGAGGAGAGGCTGAGGGATCTGGGATTGTTTAGTCTCCAGAAGAGAAGAATGAGGGGGGGATTTGATAGCAGCCTTCAACTACCTGAAGGGGGGTTCCAAAGAGGATGGAACTCAGCTGTTCTCAATGGTGGCAGATGACAGAACAAGGAGCAATGGTCTCAAGTTGCAGTGGGGGAGGTCTAGGTTGGATATTAGGAAACACTATTTCACTAGGAGGGTGGTGAAGCACTGGAATGCATTACCTAGGGAGGTGGTGTAGTCTCCTTCCTTGGAGGTTTTTAAGGCCCGGCTTGACAAAGCCCTGGCTGGGATGATTTAGTTGGGAATTGGTCCTGCTTTGAGCAGGGGGTTGGACTAGATGACCTCCTGAGGTCCCTTCCAACCCTGATATTCTATGATTCTATGATAACGGGCAGCCACGGGGGGACGGCGTCAGCGATGCTCTGCAGACAGCTCGACTATTCCCCAAAGGGACAGGAGCTGAGGAACCAGGAATTTGGCCAGGAGGAGACTACGCCATGGTTAGTTCTTAAGCTGATCTGAATCTTCAGGTTGGAGATCCCACAGGTGTAGACAGAGGATGGCTCAGTTAACTGGCTGTGGGAGGGCAGAATGTCAGGTGGTGTTGGACAGGCGCAATTGCATGTTAGAGCCCTTGGGTCCTCTGCCCAGCTGTGGGAGGAGGGGACGTCTAGGGGTTGGAATGGGGTGGCTGGAACTCAGGCTTTCTGGTTTCTGTCTCTAGCTCTTGGAGGAGAAGGGAATCCAGTAAATTAGAGCAGTGGGGCTGGGAGGCAGGGCTCTTGGGTTCTAGCCCCAACTCTGGGAGAAGAAGACAATGAAGTAATTGGAGAAGGGGGTGGGGGTCTAGGATTCACAACACCTGGGTTCTAGCCCCAACTCTAGAATGGGAGTGGGGTCCAGTAGGTTAGAGAAGCCCTTCCAAATGGGTTCTCTCTACGGGGTAATTTTGGAGTGGAATCCATTTTAGTCAGGACTCCTGGGTCCTATCTGCAGCTTGGTGGGGTGGGGAGTGGAGTCTAGTCATAAGAGTGTGTGTGTGTGGGGGGGGGGAATGCTGAGAGCCACGACGCCTGAATTCTATCTCCAACTCTAGGAGGGGAGTGGGGTCCAGTGGGTTAGAGTAGGGGGAGGGCTGGAAGCCAGGACTCCCCTCCCAGACCTGGGGTTCTATCCCCAGGTCTAAGGATATGTCTACACTACGAAATTAGGTTGAATTTATAGAAGCCGGTTTTATAGAAATCGGTTGTATACAGCCGATTGTGTGTGTCCCCACATAAAATGCTCTAAGTGCTCTAGTCGGCGGACCGCGTCCACAGTACCGAGGCTAGCGTCGACTTCCGGCGCATTGCACTATGGGTAGCTATCCCACAGTTCCCGCAGTCTCCGCCGCCCATTGGAATTCTGGGTTGAGATCCCAATGCCTGAATGATGCAAAACACTGTCACGGGGGGTTCTGGGTACATGTCGTCAGGCCCCTCCCTCTCCATCAGAGCAACGGCAGACAATAGATTCGCGCCTTTTTACCTGGGTTACCTGTGCAGACAACATACCATGGCAAGCATGGAGCCCGCTCAGCTCAGCTCACCGTCACCATATGTCATCTGGGTGCCGGCAGACGTGGGACTGCATTGCTACGCAGTAGCAGCAGCTAACTGGCTTTTGGCGGTAGATGGTGCAGCATGACTGGTAGCCTTCATCGGCGATCTGGGTGCTGGCAGCCGTAGGGCTGCATTGCACCAGCCCCTTGCCTTTTGGTAGAAGATGGTATATTATGACTGGTATCAGTCGTCATCGTACTGCAGTGGCTGTCAATCATGGGCACCTGGGCAGACATGCTCAGTCCTATCGAACTGTCTTGATGATGATGACTATCAGTCATAGTATGCTATTTTCTGCCAATTGCCCAGTATTTTCTGCTAAGCACCCAGAAGAGGCCGAGGGCGATCAGGGTGCTGGCAGACGTGGGGCTGGCAGACGTGGGGCTGCATTGCTACACAGCAGCCGTCCCTTGCCTTTTGGCAGTAGATGGTGTATTAAGATTGATATCCGTCGTCGTCATATTGCAGTTCGATCAGAGGCACCTGGGCAGACATGCTCAGTCCTATTGAACTGTCTTGACGATGATGGCTATCAATCTTAGTACACTAACTGCCAAGCGCCCAGTATTTTCTGCCAAGCACCCAGAAGATGCCGAGGGCTATCAGTCATGCTGCACCGTCGTCTGCCAGCTTAAGATGTAAAAAATAGATTTGTTCTGTATTCATTTGCTTCCCCCTCCCTCCGTGAAATCAACGGCCTGCTAAACCCAGGCTTTTGAGTTCAGTCTTTGGGGGGGGGGCATTCTGTGTGACAGTTGTTTGTGTTTCTCCCTGATGCATAGCCACCTTTGTTGATTTTAATTCCCTGTATCTGTACGCCATGTCGTCACTCGCCCCTCCCTCCCTCCCTCCTTCCCCTGGTCCATCAGATACTAGTTTCGTGCCTTTTTTCAGACCAGACGCCATAGCTAGCACTGGGATCATGGAGCCCGCTCAGATCACTGTGGCAATTATGAGCACTATGAACACCACGCGCATTGTCCTGGAGTCTATGCAGAGCCAGGACATGCCAAAGCAAAACCAGGACCAGCCGAAGAGGCGATTGCAGCGCGGCGACGAGAGTGATGAGGAAATTGACATGGACATAGACCTCTCACAAGGCACAGGCCCCAGCAATGTGGAAATCATGGTGTTACTGGGGCAGGTTCATGCCGTGGAACGCCAATTCTGGGCCCGGGAAACAAGCACAGACTGGTGGGACCGCATCGTGCTGCAGGTGTGGGACGATTCCCAGTGGCTGCGAAACTTTCGCATGTGTAAGGGCACTTTCATGGAACTTTGTGACTTGCTTTCCCCTGCCCTGAAGCGCCAGAATACCAGGATGAGAGCAGCCCTCACAGTTGAGAAGCGAGTGGCGATAGCCCTGTGGAAGCTTGCAACGCCAGACAGCTACCGGTCAGTCAGGAATCTATTTGGAGTGGGCAAATCTACTGTGGGGGCTGCTGTGATCCAAGTTGCCAGGGCAATGAAAGACCTGGTGATATCAAGGGTAGTGACTCTGGGAAATGTGCAGGCCATAGTGGATGGCTTTGCTGCAATGGGATTCCCAAACTGTGGTGGGGCCATAGACGGAACCCATATCCCTATCTTGGCACCGGAGCACCAAGCCACCGAGTACATAAACTGCAAGGGGTACTTTTCAATGCTGCTGCAAGCCCTGGTGGATCACAAGGGACGTTTCACCAACATCAATGTGGGATGGCCAGGAAAGGTACATGATGCTTGCGTCTTCAGGCACTCTGCTCTGTTTCGAAAGCTGGAGGAAGGGACTTTCTTCCTGGACCAGAAAGTAACCGTTGGGGATGTTGACATGCCTATCATGATCCTTGGGGACCCAGCCTACCCCTTAATGCCATGGCTCATGAAGCTGTACACAGGCAGCCTGGACAGGAGTCAGGAGCTGTTCAACTACAGGCTGAGCAAGTGCCGAATGGTGGTGGAATGTGCATTTGGACGTTTAAAAGCGCGCTGGCGCAGCTTACTGACTCGCTCAGACCTCAGCAAAAAGAATATCCCCATTGTTATTGCTGCTTGCTGTGCGCTCCACAATATCTGTGAGAGTAAGGGGGAGATATTTATTGCGAGGTGGGAGGTTGAGGCAAATCGCCTGGCCGCTGGTTACGCGCAGCCAGACACCAGGGCGGTTAGAGGAGCACAGCAGGGCGCGGTGCGCATCAGAGAAGCTTTGAAAACGAATTTTGTGACTGGCCAGGCTACGGTGTGAAACTTCTGTTTGTTTCTCCTTGATGAACCCTCCGCCCCCCCCACCCGGTTCAGTCTACTTCCCTGTAAACCAACCACCCCACCCTCCCCTCCCCCCTTCGAGCACCGCTTGCAGAGGCAATAAAGTCATTTTTACTTCACATTCATGCATTCTTTATTAATTCATCACACAACTAGGGGGATAATTGCCAAGGTAGCCCAGGATGGGTGGGGGAGGAGGGAAGGAAAAGGACAAACTGCAGTTTAAAACTTTAACTCTTATTGAAGGCCAGCCTTCTGATGCTCGGGCAATCATCTGGGGTGGAGTGACTGGGTGGCTGGAGGCCCCCTCACCGTGTTCTTGGGCGTCTGTGTGAGGATGCTATGGAACTTGGGGAGGAGGGCTGTTGGTTACACAGGGGTTGTAGCGGCGGTCTCTGCTCCTGCTGCCTTTCCTGCAGCTCAACCATACGCTGGAACATATCAGTTTGATGCTCCAGCAGCCGGAGCATCGACTCTTGCCTTCTGTCTGCAAGCTGACGCCACCTATCATCTTCAGTCTGCCACTTGCTCTGTTCATCCCGCGATTCAGCCCGCCACCTCTCCTCTTGTTCATATTGTGCTTTTCTGTAGTCTGACATTGACTGCCTCCACGCATTCTGCTGTGCTCTGTCAGCGTGGGAGGACATCTGGAGCTCCGTGAACATATCGTCCTGCGTCCTCCGTTTTCTCCTTCTAATCTTCACTAGCCTCTGTGAAGGAGAAACATTTGCAGCTGGTGGAGGAGAAGGGAGAGGTGGTTAAAAAAGACACATTTTAGAGAACAATGGGTACACTCTTTCACGTTAAATTTTGCTGTTCACATTACACAGCACATGTGCTTTCGTTACAAGGTCGCATTTTTCCTCTTATATTGAGGGCCTGCCGGTTTGGTGTGAGAGATCACTCACGCAGTGCCAGGCCACAGATTTCAGCTTGCAGGCAGCCATGGTAAGACAGTCTTTTGGCTTTTTTAACCTTCTTAACATGTAGCGCTCTCATTTCCCATACCAAGCACCCGTTGGGTTGGCCATTTAAAATGGGTTTGCAATGTAAAAGGAGGGGCTGCGGTTTCTGGGTTAACATGCAGCACAAACCCAACTAACTCCCCTTCCCCCCACCACCCAATTCTCTGGGATGATCACTTCACCCCTCCCCCCACCGCGTGGCTAACAGCGGGGAATATTTCTGTTCAGCAGAGCAGGAAGGGGCACCTCTGAATGTCCACTTAATAAAGTCGCCCCATTTCAACCAGGTGACCGTGAATGATATCACTCTCCTGAGGATAACAAAGAGCGATAAGGAATGGATGTTGTCTGCATGCCAGCAAACACCGGGACTATACGCTGCCATGCTTTGTTATGCAATGATTCCAGACTACGTGCTACTGGCCTGGCGTGGTAAAGTGTCCTACCATGGCGGACGGGATAAGGCAGCCCTCACCAGAAACCTTTTGCAAAGGCTTTGGGAGTACATGAAGGAGAGTTTTCTGGAGATGTCCCTGGAGGATTTCCGCTCCATCCCCATACACGTTAACAGACTTTTCCAGTAGCTGTACTGGCCGCGATTGCCAGGGCAAATTAATCATTAATCATTAAACACGCTTGCTTTTAAACCATGTGTAATATTTACAAAGGTACACTCACCAGAGGTCCCCTGTGTGCCCTCAGGGTCTGGGAGCATGCCTTGGGTGAGTTCGGGGGTTACTGGTTCCAGGTCCAGGGTGATAAGCATATCCTGGCTGTTGGGGAAACCGGTTTCTACGCTTCCTTGCTGCTGTGAGCTATCTACATTATCTCCATCCTCATCTTCCTCGTACCCCGAACCCGCTTCCCTGTGTGTTTCTCCAGTGAGGGAGTCATAGCACACGGTTGGGGTAGTGGTGGCTGCACCCCCTAGAATGGCATGCAGCTCCGCGTAGAAGTGGCATGTTTGCGGCTCTGCCCCGGACCTTCCGTTTGCTTCTCTGGCTTTGTGGTAGGTTTGCCGTAGCTCCTTAATTTTCACGCGACACTGCTGTGCGTCCCTGTTATGGCCTCTGTCCTTCATGGCCTTGGAGACCTTTTCTAATATTTTGCCATTTCGTTTACTGCTTTGGAGTTCAGCTAGCACTGATTCGTCTCCCCATATGGCGAGCAGATCCCGTACCTCCCGTTCTGTCCATGCTGGAGCTCTTTTGCGATCCTGGGACTCCATCACGGTTACCTGTGCTGATGAGCTCTGCGTGGTCACCTGTGCTCTCCACGCTGAGCAAACAGGAAATGAAATTCAAACGTTCGCAGGCCTTTTCCTGTCTACCTGGTCAGTGCATCTGAGTTGAGAGTGCTGTCCAGAGCAGTCACAATGAAGCACTGTGAGATAGCTCCCGGAGGCCAATAACGTCGAATTCCATCCACACTACCCCAATTCCGACCCGCTAAGGCCGATTTTATCGCTAATCCCCTCGTCGGAGGTGGAGTAAAGAAACCGGTTTAAAGGGCCCTTTAAGTCGAAAGAAAGGGCTTCGTCGTGTGAACGTGTCCAGGCTTAATTCGATTTAACGCTGCTAAAGTTGACCTAAACTCATAGTGTAGAGGGGAGTGGGGTCTAGTGGATTAGAGCAGGAGGCTGGGGGGGTGGGGTTGAGACGCAGGACTCCTGTCTGTAGGAAAGAACTTGTCACCTAGAGATTCAGGCAGAGGGCTTGGCAGACCCCACTGTGGCTCCTCTGAGCACTGGAGCAGAAGTTTCCTCCAGTTTATATCTTATCTGTGAACTGCAGAATTTCAAAACACAAAGCAGGTGAGAGTCAGTTCATGTAGAGAGGGAAGCTCAGAGCTCAGGCTGTCTGCTCATTTCCTTAAAGGAGAATAAAATAAAGAGGACGGGTTGAGAGGACACGATCGCCAGGAGATGACAGTCAGCGTCCCATGCTGTGCAAAGCTGAGCTGACCGTCTGACCAGCGCTACCTGGGTCCCCTGTGGGACACTTAGGCTATGTCTACTGTGACAAAGTTCCTCCTCTATCTTGGTGGGTCCTGCACTTATTGGCGGATTTTCTTGCCTCAGAGATTCACCATGTGGGATGGGGAACAGCCCAGAGACCTTCCCCTCTGGAAGAACCCACAGTCCAGGTCAATTGGGAGGTTTGGGGGGAACCCGGGCCTGCCCTCTACTCCGGGTTCCAGCCCAGGGCCCTGTGAACTGCAGCTGTCTATAGTGCCTCCTGTAACAGCTGCATGACAGCTACAAGTCCCTGGGCTACTTCCCCATGGCCTCCTTCAAACACCTTCCTTATTCTCACCACAGGACCTTCCTCCTGGTGTCTGATAACGTTTGTGCTCCTCAGTCCTCCAGCAGCACACCCTCTCACTCTCAGCTCCTTGCGCCTCTTGCTTCCAGCTCCTCACACTCGCACCACAAACTGAAGTGAGCTCCTTTTTAAAACCCAGGTGCCCTGATTAGCCTGCCTTAATTGATTCTAGCAGCTTCTTCTTAATTGGCTCCAGGTGTCCTAATTAGCCTGCCTGCCTTAACTGGTTCTAGCAGGTTCCTGATTACTCTAGTGCAGCCCCTGCTCTGGTCACTCAGGGAACAGAAAAGTACTCATCCAGTGACCAGTATATTTGCCCTCTACCAGACTCCTGTACCCCACTGGTCTGGGTCTGTCACACTACACTACAAATCTACACTACAGACCTTACAGCAGCACAGTACCGCTGCAGTTGCACCACTGTAAAGTGTCCCATGTAGTCGCTCTATGCCAATGGGAGAGAGCGTCTCCCGCCAACATAGCAATGTCCACACCGGCGCTTTTCTCGGTGAAACTTCTGTCACCCAGGGGGGTGTTCTTTCACACACTGACCAATAAACGTTTTATCAACAAAAGTACTAGTGTAGACAATGGCTTAGAATTCACTGGAGCCTAGTGTGTGAACTGCTACTGCTGGACGACTCTGGCTGGGGTCTGGAAAGGGGCCTAAGGGAGTTAGGGGATCTCTTGTGGGATTTGGGCACCTAACTCTGGAAGGCTCCTTTCAAAATCCCAGCTCAGGTTCCCCTTCTGGCAGACTCATAAACCTCTGGGGATCAGTTACGAGAGAGATGGGAGCACATGCTGGGATGGGGGTTACAAAGAGGTTCTGAGTGGTGGGATCTCTCTGGGGATTAGTTTTGGGGCGGGATCCATTGTCCAACCCATGGGGAAATTTTGGACCATTCCTTGCCTTGAGGCATCCCTTCCTCACCCATTTGCACAAGGAACCCTATAGACAGGGCCGGCTCCAGGGTTTTGGCCGCCCCAAGCAGCCAAAGAAACAAACAAAGAAACAAACAAACAAAATATAAAGCCACGATCGCAATCTGTGGCGGCAGGTCCTTCGTTCCAAGCAGGAGTGAGGGACCGTCCGCCGAATTGCCGCCAAACAGCTGGACGTGCCACCCCTCTCCGAAGTGGCCACCCCAAGCACCTGCTTGGTAAGCTGATGCCTGGAGCCAGCCCTGCCTATAGAGCTGGGGTGTTCACACTCTGAACCGGCCTCCGTGAATTGCCTCCCACCAGAACCATTCCTAGATTTTAAAGCCAGAAGGGGCCATTCAATTCTCTAACCTGACCTCCTGTATATCACAGGCCAGAGAATTTCACCCAGTTACCCCAACACTGAGCCCAATCACTTGTGTTTGGCTAAAGCACCTTCCACAAAGCTGTCTAGTCTGGATTGGAGCCAACCAGAGATGGTGAAGAGCATAGGCTCCAACTTTTCCCGGGACCAGTGGGTGCTCGCACCCCCCGCCTCCAGGCCTGGCCCGTCCCTGCCCCGCCCATATTCCAACCCCTTCCCCAAAGTCCCCACCCCAACTCCGCCCCCTCCCTACCCCTATTGGGCTCCTTCCCCAAATCCCCGCCCGCCTCTTCCCCGAGCGCGCCGTATTCACCCTCCTCCCCCCTCCCTCCCAGCACTTGCCACCCCAAAACAGCTGGAGCTAGGGGGAGAAGCGGCACGCTCAGGGGAGGAGGCGGAGGTGAGCTGGGGCGGGGTGGGGAGCTGCCAGTGGGTGCAGAGCACCCACCAATTTTTCCCCATGGGTGCTCCATCCTCGGAGCACTCACGGAGTCGGCACCTATGGTGAAGATGGAATTTGTTCCCCTTGCTCATTTGTTCCAATGATGCCTCATCCCCTCCATTAAAAACTGGGGCCTTATTTCTAAGTTCAATTTGTCTGGCTTCAACTTCCAACCCTTGGTTCTTTCTCTGCCATTCTCTGCTAGATTGAACAGACATTGAGTGCCTGGTGTTTTCTCCCCATGAAGGTCCATGTACACTCTCATCAAGTCACCTCTCAGTCTGCTGCTAGATACATTAACAGATCAAGCTCTTTAATTCTCTCACTCAGGCAATTTCTTCAGCCCTTAAATCATTGTTGTGGCTCTTTTCTGCTCCTTTCCAGAAGGTGGACCCCAGAACTGCAGTCAGCATTCACAGTCAACTGTATCGATCCCACCAACGCCATGAAGAACCTCTACTGCAACTAGTGCCCATTATACAGTATAGCCACCCCTTCCCTGACATCACCTTCTGCTGCCCCCCCAGTGCCACCCCGTCCCTGCCCCCAACCTCTTCTGACCCTAGTTCCCATTATACCAGTGGTTCTCAAACTTTTTTTTCGTGGACTACTTCAAAATTGCTGAGGGTCCTGGCGGATCACTTAATGATCTTTCCAAATGTTGTTTGTACAATTAGCTAACTATTATAAAGTGCTTTGGATAAAAGCGCTATATCAAAAATACTTAATAATAATAAACTTTTTTTGTACTACAAATAAAAGCACACAACTTATATTTTAATATCAGTAGTCTTACCTTTCTAATGCGATGGATGTGCCCTCTCTCCCGTGCCATAGCAGCCCCCGAGCTGGGGCTGGGAAGGAGCGGGGGTCTCTCCCTCTCTCCCCCACCACAGCAGCCCCCGAGCTGGGCTTGGGAAGGAGGGGGGGTCTCTCTCCCACCAGAGCAGCTATAGAGCTGAGGCTGGGAAGGAACGCCATCTCTCCCTGGCAGCCGCAGCCCTGGAGCTGGGGAAAGTCACCTCTTTTTCTGGCCGCCACAGCCCTGCACGTCTCAAATTCCCCCCACCCCCTCTTCTCACCCCCTGCCCCCTCCCACCTAATCCCTATTCACCCCAAGGCCACCCCCTCACCTTACATGTGCGTCTTCTTTAGGGTCCAGGCACCTAATTAGTGGAGCCGCGCTGACCCTTCATTGTCTCGTGTGCAGCCGACCAGGCGTGCACCTTAGAGGGAAATATCCACAGACCACCTGAATGGAGCTTGCGGACGACTGATGGTCCATTGAAGGAAGTTTGAGAACCTCTGCATTGTACACTATAGCCGCTCCTTCCTCACAGCTCACCCTCTGCTGCCCCTAGTGCCCACTATACAGTATAGCCGCCCCTTCCCCACCCCCACCCTCTGCTGCCCCTAGTGCCCATTATACAGTATAGCTGCCCCTTCCCCACCCCCACCCCCACCCCCACCCCCTGCTGCCCCTCGTGCCTATTATATAGTGTGGAGCAGTGGATCTCAAACTAGGGCCGCGCTTGTTCAGGGAAAGCCCCTGATGGGACGGGACAGTTTGTTTACCTGCCGCGTCAGCAGGTTCGGCCGATCGCGGCTCCCACTGGCCACGGTTTGCCGCTCCAGGAAGCAGCGCGGGCCAAGGGATGTGCCGGCTGCCACTTCCCTCTACCCCCATTGGCCTGGAACAGTGAACCGCAGCCAGTGGGAGCCGCGATCGGCATAACCTGCAGAGGCGGCTGGTAAACAAACCGGCCTGGCCCGCCAGGGGCTTTCCCTGAACAAGTGGCGGCCCTAGTTTGAGAACCACTGGTGTAGAGCAGGGATCTCAAACTCAAATCACCATGAGGGCCACATGAGGACTAGTGCATTGGCCCGAGAGACACATCACTGAAACCTTTTCATACAACGGTGCAAAAGTATAGTCAAAAATGAAAAAAATGAAGAGTAATACAGTATGATATTAAAAGTCAATGTATTAACTTTTTTAAAACTGTAATGCGAAAAGTCAGTGCTAATTTTGACAGTCATTTCATTTTTGGCCACTTAGCTGGCAGCGGTGAGCCTGGATCTTAACACAGATTTGTTAATCTTCATGGAAGAGAAAAACTGTTCACATATATATGTACTTCCAAACATTGCCATTACCCTTGCAGAAGCAGAGAATAACATGGGAAATCTTTCTTGTGAAAGAAACCAGTAGAATTCTGGAATTACAACATCTGTATACTTCTGCTTCAAAATGGTATCACACTGGAAGCTCCACTAATTCCATCTGCATTTCCTCTGCAACATTGTCAATTTCCACAGCAAATGGTGTGGAAAAAAGTTGAAAATGTGGTTCAAGTGCCTTGAAATCTTTAAACCGCACATCAAACTGTTTGTGTAAGTTAGAAATGATACAGTATCTGCATATTCTTTCAAGGATTTGGGTTCAACTTTTCCTAAGAAATTCAGAGTCCAGCAATGGACCAAATTGCCAGCAGTCAGCTGTTTCCCCCACAACATAAGCTTGACTTTGAATGACTTAACACTGTCATACATCTGTGTTATCACCTGTTTTCTACCCTGAAGCTCGAAGTTCAGTGCATTCAGGTGATCAGTTACATCGGTTAGAAAAGCAAGGTTGCAGATAAAAGTGAAATCAGCAAGCTGTGGAACCTCCTTGTTTTTCATTTTCATGAAGGAATCAATCTCCTCTCTAAGTGCAAAAAACGCTTCAAAACATTTCCACGACTCAGCCATCTAACTTGAGTGTGATACAGAAGTTCCCCATATTGGCTGTCCATACTTGCTAGAAAAGAAGTGAACTGTCTGTGATTCAGCCCTAGTGCACATATAAAATTAACAGTTTTAATAACTACATCCATAACTTCCTTCATTTGTAGACTTTTACTACACAGGGCTTCTTGGTGCAAAATGCAATGTATACTGGTGAAGCTAATTTCTGGTATATTGAGGCTGTTCAGTCTGGTCTTCAACGTTTTCAGAGCACATTGATGGTGCACCGTCTGTAGCCAAAGATACCAGTTTGTTCCATTGCAGCGCAGCTTTTTCAATGCACTCTTCCAGTCCTTGAAATATGTCACATCCCATTGTGGTACCCTTCAGTGGCATTAAGTCTAGCAATTCTTCAGTTATATTCAAATTGCAGTCCACACCTCTAATGAACACTGCACACTGGGTGGTATCTGATACATCTGTACTCTCATCAGGAGCAATTGAAAATGCTTCCAAGTCTTTTGCCATTTGAATCAATTGTTTTTGCACATTATCTGCTAAATCCGTTATCCTGCAGGCAACTGTATTGGCAGACAAGCTTATGCCTTCAAAAACTTTCTTCCTATCAGGACATAACATTTTGCCAGCCTTCACAATACATTCTTTTACGAATAGGCCTTCTGTAAAAGGTTGCGAAGATTTAGCTATCATTTCACTTATCACAAAACTTGCTCTTACTGAATCTTCGCTAGACTTGTTAATCTCCAAAAAGAAATTTCTTTGCTTGGCAAATGCTGCTTTAAGTTGCTGAACTTTTTCCTCTTGGATTTTTCCAGTGAATGCATCATATTTTTCACGGTGCATCATATCGTAGTGCCAATGCATGTTATACTCCTTGGGAACAGCAATCGTTTGCTGACAAATAAGGCATTGAATTGTATCTTCTACCTCTCAGAAAAAATATAAATTCTCCCATTTGTCTTAGAAAACTCTCTTTTCTTCCATGAGTGTTCTTTTTTTCAATGCCGAAGTCATTTCTGAGGGGTTTTAATAAAATATAAACACTCAGTAATGCACCTCACTCAAAGGACAAAACGCAATTACTTTTAGAATTACTTTGGTTAAAGCCCCCCCTTGCCCCCGGCCCCGCCCCCACTCCACCCCTTCCATGAGGCCCCACCCCTGGCCCACCTCTTCCCACCCCTTTCCCGCCCCCATTCCAACCCCTTCCCCAAAGTCCCAGCCCCAATTCCGCCCCTCCCTGCTCCATTCCAACCCCTTCCCCAAATACACTCCCTGGCCCCGACTCTTCTCCACCTCCTCCCCTGAATGCGCCGCGTCCCCTCTCCTGCCCCCTCCCTCCTGGAAAGTCCTAAGCACTGCCAAACAGCTGTTTGGTGGTGGGAAGCACTGGGAGGGAGGCGGAGGAGTGGGTATGCGGTGCTCTCGGGGCGGGGAGGGGAGCTTGTCGGGTCACAGGAAATAACTCTGGGGGACGCGTGTTTGAGACCCCTGGTGTAAAGTATGCATTATCTATGTGGGAGTGGAAACGGTGCGCCTTTTCCTCTCTGTGCCTCATTTTCCCCTCTGTAATATGGGGATCAGAACCCTTTCTCTGTTCACTTTACGTACTGAGAGTGTAAGACATTCTGTCTGGCTCTGGGCAGCACCCAGAACAATGGGCACTTTGATCACGGTAGTAGTAATGAGGCGTTAGGGGTAGCATGGGCTGGCAGGGGGAGGCATTTGGGCCCTGGAAGTGCCATGGAGGAGGCAGATACCCACCCTGCGCTGTCTCCATCCATCTCCCCCCTCTCTCCACTCCAGGTTGATCCAATGACAGATGCAGCCATGGTCTCCAGGGGACCCCGCCTCATGTTCCTGCTGCCCCTTATCCTGCTGGCCGTTGGCCTGGCCCAGCTCAGCGAAGGAGCCAGCTACCAGCAATTTGCAAGACAACATGTCAACAACCCCAAGACCAGTGCCCGCAATGACCGGATCTACTGTGATCTCATGATGCAGCGCCGGGGCCTGACCTGCTCTGCCTGCAAACCCACCAACACCTTCATTGATACCCCGATAAACCAGCTCCAAGACATCTGTAAATATGCAGGGACACCCGTTGGTGGTAATCTCTACAACAGCCACAGATCTTTCGACATCACCGTGTGCCGGGTTTTGCCCGGCTCCTACCCAGGGAACTGTAAATACAGGGCTGCAATTGGCAACACGAGGATCTACGTGGGCTGTGAAGATCGGCTGCCCGTGCACTTAGAGCCAACATACCTGCTCTGCCCTGGGAGCATGGGACCCCCCTGTTCCCCACCCCACTTTGCTCATGGGCAGTCCTCTGTCACTGGGGGCTATCCTGCCCTGTCTCTTCCCCCCCCCACGGAAAACGCCCGCCATGAATCCCCACAGGGATATTCAGCATCTCCTTATCCCACAGGCCGGCAGCTTGGGGCCTGCAGGGGGATTTCCCATTCTGGGGGCCAGTTCCCATCCAGATGAGTGAAAATCTGGGCCCCCAGCCGCCCCCAGCTGGCACTGAGACCCTGAGCCTGGGCCATCAGGATACAAACACAAATGGCTGCCCCTAGTACTCATTATACAGTATAGCTGCTCCTTCCCCACCCCCGCCCCCTGCTGCCCCTACTGCCCATTATACAGTATAGCTGCCCCTTCCCCACCCCTAGCTTTCTGCTGCCCCTTGTTTTTATTATACAGTATAGCCGTCCCTTCCCTGCCCCCACCCTCTGCTGCCCCTAGTGCCCACTATACAATATAGTGAAATCTTCCTCTATTGCTTTGGGTGATGTAGGGAAATGGTACTGTGGTAACTGTTGCTGTGGTAACTGTTGATGAGTTGGATTCTCTTCCTATTTCCTGCAATAAAATATGTTACTGCAAATGCAGAAGGGCCGAGTGTATGGTTGTGGGGCTGTGCTGTAGAGAAATTAGACGTCACTCTCTGTGTCTCACTCCAAGCCCTAACAGTGCTGAAAACAGAATGAGTAGTTATCAATAGTTCTCTGTCAAACCTGGAGATATAAGTCCATCCGTACTGGGGTCACGCAGGGGTCAGTCCTGGGTCTGGTACTAGTCAATATTTTCATTAATGACTTGGCTAATGGAGTGCAGAGTGTAGGAGGGGTTGCAGGCACTTTGGAGGACAGGGTGAGAATTCAAAATAAACTTGCCAAATTGAGGAATTGGTCTGATACCAACCAACAAAATGTAATTCAACGAAGACAAGTGCAAAGTGCTTCACTTAGGAAGGAAAAATCAAAGGCACAGTTGCAAAATGGGGGATAACTGGCTAGGTTATTATAGTGGATCACAAACTGAATGAGTCAACAGCAAGACATAGCCGTGAAAACGACTAATATCATTCTGGGGTATATTAACAGGAGTGTGGTATGTAAGATAGGAGGGAATTGTCCTGCTCTACTCAGCACTGGTAAGGCCCCAGCTGGAGTCCTGGGTCCAGTTCTGGGTGCTGCACTTTAGCAAAAATGTGGATAAATTGGAGAGAGTCCAGAAGAGAGCAACTGAAATGATCAAAGGTTTAGAAAACCTGCCCTGTCAGGAAAGTACTAAACAGGCCCAGTTCCTTTCACTGGCTGGTTTAGTCGGGAGAAAAGCCTGAGGGTGGCATGATAACCATCTTCACATATGTTAAGGGCTGTTCTAAAGAGGACAGGGATCAACAGTTCTCCATGTTCATTGAAGGCAGGACAAGAAGCAATGGGCTTAATCTGCAGCAAGGCAGCTTTAGGCTAGGTATTGGGGAAAACTTTCTATCTCTCAGGGTAGTTAAGCTCTGGAACAGACTCCCAAGGGAGGTTATGGAAACACCATCACTGGAGCTTGTTAAAAACAAGTTTCACAACCACCTCTCAGGGATGGTCTAGGTTTGCTTGGTCCTGCCACAGCGCAGGGGGTGCACTAGATACGTCGTGAGGTCCCTTCCATGCCCACATTTCTAGGATTCTATGACTAGGTGTTGGAAAATGAATGACAGGTCCTTGCGCCTTTATGGGACACTGGTTCCGATCTGGCCCTGGTGTGGTGCACTGGCTGGTTCAGAGGGATGGGGAATGGGACACGGGGCCTTTTCCCTCTAAGAGAGTCCACTCTGATCCAGCCCCAGGGCAGGGCACTGGCTGGCGCAGGGAGGTGGGGAATGGGACACGGATCTTTTCCTCTCTACAGGGTGCTGGTTCCCATCTGGCCCCAGGGCAGGGCACTGGCTGGCTCATGGGGTGGGGAATAAGTTAAAGGACTTTTCCTGTCTAGGTGTCACCAGTGACAATATGGCCACAAGTTGAGTAGCTCAGGCATTGTCTACACGACACAGTTCTGTCGACTAACGTCAGCTTTTGTCGACTAACGTCAGCTTTTGTCGACCAAAAAGTGCAGGTGCACGCACTGCGATGTTCCTCCCACCGATTTAACTCCCCTGCTGCACCGATAAAATAACCTCACCACCTCGACGAGAGGCCTGGAGCTTTTTGCCACAAAGTTAGATTGACGCAGTGTCAGTGTAGACACTGTGCTTGGTTATGTCACCGTCAATGGCCTCCAGGAGGTGTCCCACAATGCCTATCCTGACCACTTTGGTCAGCAGTTCAAACTCCGCTGCCCTGCAGCCTGGTACATGGGCATCTGCCCCCTTCAAAGGCCCGGGAATTTTTGAAATTCCACTTCCTGTTTGCTCGTCATGGACAGCTCACATCGCATCTTCCCTTGCAGCTCTCCCTCTTGGAGCACACCGGAGCTGTTGGCTCTGCTGGGTCAGTGAGGAGAGGAGGCTGTGCCATCCCAGCTGCACTCAAGCCGTGGGAACTTCGATGCCGATGAGCAGATCTCTCATGGCTTGTGTGATAAGGGCCAGGAATGGGACACTGAGGCTGAGCGGAGTCGCCGGCTGGGACCCCGGCTGGCAGCTGAGTGAATGGAAGCCCAGGCCGGCAGCAGGCTCAGTGGTGGCCGGGACCCGCAGCCTGCCATTAAAAAAAAAATCAGCTCGCGTACCACCTTTGGCACGCGTGCCGTAGGTTGAGGACCCCATTCTAGTGTAGACAGTGTATACTATGTACACTGTGTGTACTGTAGTTTATGGTAATTTTCACTATATGCGATTTTCCTCTTACGCGTTGACCTTAGAACCTAATCCCCGTGTAAGATGTGACTCCACTGTATTCATTTTTGAAAATTTATAATAAGCGATGCTCCGGGGGGGGAGGAGGGAGCGCAAGGTGGAAGTTTCGTCTAGGGTGCAAAATATCCTTGCACTGGCCCTGGATACTGTGTCAGCTGATCCCCACAGTCTCCAACCTACCTGGGCAGTAGAGCAGACATGGCCCTGCCCACTAGCTCCTCTCCACTCCCTAGCCCACCCACCACTTGCCCCCCCCTTAAGGCTTAGCCCTCTTACTTTTAAAAATGATTGTTTGCCCCACCTCCCCCCCTCAGGCTTTTCTGGCAGCCCTGTTGCCAGGTATCCAGTTTTAGACTGGAAACTCCAGTAGAAAACGGGACCCGAGTGTCCAGTTAGCAGTGCTGACTGGAAACTAAATGTCTGGTTATAGGAGTAACCACATTAACCTCCGCTCCTCCCACTCGCAACACCCACCCCAGAGGGCTGGAAGAGAACCTGTCGTGCTGCTGTGGGAGGAGGGGCAGCTCAGTGCAGAGAGAGACAAAGAGAATGGGCTAGAACCAGGTAGGTACCCGCTCCATGTGGGCGGGGGGGGGAATCCTGTTTACCCCCTCCCCAGCCCTGCTGTGCTTGCAGTTTACCCCGACCCTTCCCTTGCTCCAGACACCAACCCTAGCTCCTGCCCCACTGTGCTTTTACCCCTGGCCCCTTTTACAATTATTCCCCAGGGGGGCCCACAAATATGTTTGGCGCCCGGCCCACAAAAAGTTAATGCGGCCCTGGTTGGTCTAAGCATGTGACTCTTGCAGCCAGTGTGTGAGGGCGTAGGTTTAAATCCCTGATGGATGCAGGTTTTTTGCAAAGAGGAACAATATTGCAAATTGTCTCCAGCCTCTTCCTAAATGCAGAGAGAGAAGGAGCAGAGGGTTGTGGTCAAAGGAGCCCAGGGTCAGAGTGATTTAGAAAGTCCTGGGAGGGATGCTTTTTGGAGGTCTCAATGGGGTGGCAGAGCTGGAGTGAATTAGAGAAACGTAAAGGGGGTTCAGAACTGGAGTATCCAAGGGAAACAGAAGATGGGGTTGCATTAGAAAGTCCTGCTTCACAGGGTGACACCTTCCTCTCAAACTCTATGTTCACCCCTTGTCCTCTTCACACGAGGTTCTGTGAGTGGCTAATAGGTTTGGACATTGGCAGTGGTGGGCTTGGATGCTGTGACCCTAAAGAAACTGGAGCCTACAGCAACCACCTTAAAAGGCTCAGGTGTAAAGCTAGGAATCCCAACTCCTGTTTCTTCCTGACCATCCTCAGTTAGTGACTAGCTCATGATCTGAAGGATGAAGGTTTATATTTGTTGTGTGGGTTCTGATTTTGGGAGGGGAATGGGGTCTACTGGGTTAAAGCAAGGGAGGATGAGAATCAGAACTCCTGGTTTTGAACCCTGATCCTTGGAGAGGAGTGGGATCTGATTGGTTAGAAGAGAGTGGATGAAGATTCAGAACTCCTGGGTCCATTTCCCAATGCTTGGAGGGCAGTGGGATGTAATGGGTCAAAGCAGGCCCAGCGGTAGCAGTCAGGACTCGTGGGTTCTATTCCCGACACTAGGAAAAATGTTGAGCTTGGGCTTGCAAGCACAGAGACCCTCATGGGAAAACCACAAAACATTTCCAGCACATTCATTACGTCTTCAGTGGCTTATGTTCTTGCTATCCCCAATATCACACAACAAGCCAGTGATTGCTATGCCAGTATCAGGTTTTATTAAGTGTAGGGAGTTCAGAGAGTTGCAGACTGAGGAGAAATGTTCAAAAACGATGAAAAGAACAATGAGAAATAACAGGTAATTGTGAGGAATATGAGGATTATCCATTATCAGATTGAATACACAATACCAGTGGGGTGAACTGATGGATAATCCTTAATTAAAGTATGGGGAGTTAGTTGGCCACTATGTGGCAGCAGGGAGTGCAAGATAGGTAATTGCTGGCTTTAATATATAATGCAAAATATGGGCACCAGAGGGTGGGGGTGGGGAAGGAGCGGCTATACTGTATTATGCACTAGGGGCAGGAGAGAGCGAGGGTGCAAACACCTGAACAAAGTGATGAGTGTTCAGAGGTGGGTGAGGAGCTGGATGCCACGGCTGGTGTGGAAGCATCCCCTGCTTGCTCTCTACACCCAGACTGCACCCAGTGCCTCCTCCACATAGAGCACAGGGAGCCTCTTCCAGCAGCCAATGACAATTTGCTTTGAAATCCCTGTCCCAGTGTAAGAGAACATCGGCAATTTCAGGTGAGGCTTAAATAAACATTGGGTGATGGTGACGAAATTTTTGCTCTTGCGTAGGCCGCCCTGGATGGGTATCTCACCCTCAAAGCAGATGTTGTTGATGGATGGGATGGATGCATGGATGAAGGTGTGGAGCAGATTCCAGTATATTTTTCAGGCCCTCATCATCTTTTCACAGTAGTCAGCAGACATGGTGACTGGGGATGTTGTATTGTCCACGTGTTTCTTATTGAATTTGTCATTCAGATCCTCCCATGGCTGCCCGCTGGCCAGAGCCAGGCAGGCGGCCAGCAGGATGAGGGGCAGCAGGAACACAGGGTGGAGTCTGCTTGGGACCATGACCGTGCCTGTCACTGGGTCGACCTGCAGTGGGGAGAGGGGGGGGATGGATGGAGATAGCGCGGGGTGGGGTTGACTTCCTCCATGGAGCCTCCTGGGCCCAACCCCCTCCCATGATCACCTCCCATTGTATGAACCCAATTTTGCCAGGTGCTTCACAGACCCTGACTGAGATCAGGGCCCCTTCCTCTAACCTACTCTTCCCTACTCTCCTCCCAGTCTGAGGGATAGAATTCAGGTGTCCTGAGTTTCAGACTCTGGCCAAGATGGGACCTCCAATGGGCCAGCTGCTGCAAAGCCCCCTACTGAAATCAGCCCCCCATCTGTAACCCACTGTTTCCCATTCCCCACCCAGAGGTGGAGGTTGAACCCAGGAGTCTTGTCTCCCAGCACCCTCCCCCCACAGCTCTAACCACTAGAACATGCTGCCTTTGACATCAGAAAGCCTTTCAAAAGGTCCCTCACCAAAGGCCTTTAAGCAATGTAAACAATCATGGTATAAGAGGGAAGGTTCTCTCATGGATCAGTAACTGGTTAAACAATAGGAAACCAAGGGTAGGAATAAATGATCAGTTTTCAGAATAGAGAGGTAAATAGCGGGATTGCCCAGGGATCTGTTGGGCACTGCTGTTCAACATATTCATAAATGATCTGGAAAAAGGTGTAAACAGTGAGGTGGCAAAGTTTTCAGATGACATAAAAAAGCTAGTTAAGTCCAAAGCAGACTGTGAAGAGTTACTAAGGGATCTCACAACACTGGGTGAGTGGGTAACAAAGTAAGAGATGAAATTCAGTGTTGATCAATGCAAAGTAATGCACATGGGAAAACAACCCCAACTATACATACAAAATGATGGGGTCTAAATTAGCTGTTACCACTCAAGAAAGAGATCTTGGAGTCAGTGTGAAGAGTTCTCTGAAAATATCTGCTCAATGTGCAGCAGCAGTCAAAAAAGCAAACAGAATGTTAGGAACCACTAGGACAGGGATAGATGTTTAAACAGTAAATATCGTAATGCCACTGTATAAATCCATGGTACACCCACATCTCGAATACTGTGTGCATATCTGGTCGCCCCCATCTCAGAAATGATATATTGGAATTGGAAAAGGTACAGAAAAGGGCAACAAAAATGATTAGGAGTACTTGTGGCACCTTAGAGACTAACAAATTTATTTGAGCTCAAATAAATTTGTTAGTCTCTAAGGTGCCACAAATACTCCTGTTCTTTTTGCAGATACAGACTAACACGGCTCCTACTCTGAAACCTGTCAAAAATGATTAGGGGTATGGAACAGCTTCCTTAGGAGGAGAGACTAAAAACACTGGGATTGATCAGCTTGGAAAAGAGATGACTAAAGGGGCATATGATTGAGGTCTATACAATTATGAATGGGACGGAGAAAATGAATAGGGAAGTGTTATTTCCCCTTAACATAACACAAGAACCAGGAGTCAACCCATGGAATTAATAGGCAGCAGGTTTAAAACAAATATTAAGAAATATGTCTTCACATAACACACAGTCAACCTGTGGAACTTGTTATCAGGGGATGCTGTGAAGGCCAAATGTATAACTGGGTTCAAAAAATAATTATTTAAGTTCATGGAGGATAGGTCCATCAATGGCTATTAGCCAAGATGGTCAGGGATGCAACCCCATGCTCTGGGTGTCCCTAAGCCCCTGACTGCCAGTTGCTGGGACTGGACACCAGGGAATGGATCACTCAACAATTGTCCTGTTCTGCCCATTACCTTTGAAACATCTGGCATTGGCCCCATCAGAAGACAGGCTCTTGGGTTAGGTGTATCATTCATCTGACCCAGTATGGCCATTCTTATGTTCTCCCTGAAAACGAACCCTGCAGTTGCAATCCCATGTGACATTGTTTTCTCCTCTATCCCAGCTGGTGGAATCTCTTGCAGCTTACCCAAGTCTTGTTTTTTCCTTGTCATCAGAGTGATGGATCCCAGCCTCTTCTGAGCTGAACCGCACCCTGATCCTCCTTCCCATCTTGGAGCAGGTTATATAGAGCCCAGCCGGATATGGAGTGGGAGGGGGAAACCCAATAAACAATTGGGTAAGGACAATTTCCTGAATCTGGCAATTAAAAACATTGGTTTAGAAGGCAGGGCATGGGAGGGGAACAAACAGCACATGTCCTGCTAGAGACCTGGGCTCCACATAAACATCTCAGGGTGCATCTACCCATCAAGTGAAGGTGCGATTGTAGTGCGGGTAGGTAGAGCTGTTCCAGCTTTAACCTAGATAGTGTGGGCAATAATACTAGGTGGCACAGAATTCACTGTGGGGTAGCTGCCCCAGTACCAGTTCACCAGGAACAATGGTAAGGACTCTGGTTCCCGACCCATGCTACAGTACATGTCAACATGTCCCCACAGCTATTGTTACCCATGCCTCTTAGATTAAAGCTAGTGTAGGAATGCTGCAATCACACCTTCACTTGCTGTGTAGACGCACCCTGAGTCCTGACCCACTGGCACCTTCCTAATACAGTCCTAGCCCAGAAACTAACAGCTCTGCCAGTGCCCCACAATCCTGACCCACAGCCCCTGCTATCCCAGCCCTGGGCTCTGTTGCAGTAATTTAGGTGGCATATATGGGCCCAGAGAGTTGATGGTGTTAACATGACCCTGTCGCTGTCCAGGATTTAACAGTGTTAAATAAGGTTCGGGGTTTGGTCTCCAGAGCCCTCAGCCTGCTCAGGTCCATGGCAAACGCACCATTGACAATCCTTTTAATCTTTCATTAAAGATACAGAAAAGATGGAAAAACAGCTCCAACATATGAAATGAAAAGTATTAACTTCTTTATATGACTACACACCTTTTTCCCTTCCCCTCAGATCTGGTGACCCCATCTCAAAAAGATATATTGGAATTGGAAAAGTTTCAGAAAAGGGCAACAAAAATGATTAGGGGTGTGGAACAGCTTCCATATGAGGAAAGATTAATAAGACTGTTTTCAGAGTAGCAGCCATGTTAGTCTGTATCCGCAAAAAGAACAGGAGTACTTGTGGCACCTCAGAGACTAACAAATTTATTTGAGCATAAACTTTCATGGGCTACAGCCCACTTCATCGGATGCATGCAGTGGAAAATACAGTAGGAAGATATATATATACACAGAGAACATGAAACAATGGGTGAGCTCACCTTAACTGATCACTCTCGTTAGAGTGTGTATGGTAACACCCATTGTTTCATGTTCACAGACTGGACATCTTCCTAGTCTGGGCACAATCCTTTCCCCTGGTACAGTCCTTGTTCCAGCTCAGGTGGTAGCTAGGGGATTTCTCATGACTGCAGCCTCCTTTGTTCTGTTTCACTCCCTTATATATCTTTTACACAAGGCAGGAATCCTTTGTCCCTCTGGGTTCCCATCCCTCCTTCTAAATGGAAAAGCACCAGGTTAAAGATGGATTCCAGTTCAGGTGACATGATCACATGTCACTGTAAGACTTCAAGCCCTCATTCCTCCAAGCTTGACTCACAGGAAGGCCTGCAAGCAAACAGAGCCATCCACAGTCAATTGTCCTGGTTGATGGGAGCCATCAAGATTCCAAACCACCATTAATGGCCCACACTTTGCATAATTACAATAGGACCTCAGAGTTATATTTCATATTTCTAGTTTCAGGTACAAGATTGATACATACATACAAATATGATGACCACACTCAGTAGATTATAAGCTTTGTAATGATACCTTACAAGACACCTTTTGCACGAAGCATATTCCAGTTACATTATATTCACACTTATTAGCATATTTTCATAAAATCATATAGAGAGCAACGTCACACTGACCTCCCCGCGCCATGCTCCATTGCCTCCATGGGGGCCCACAAATATGTTGGTGCTATGCCCACAAAAGGTTAATCCGGCCCTGCTGCACACAGTTCCAGGAAGGTGACTTTGCACGTCCAAAAGTTTTGAAGTCACTGCTCATCATCCAAGACCTGCATAACGATGCGATCCCACCACTCAGTGCTTGTTTCCTGAGCCCAATAGCGACAGTCCATCATGTGCAGCTGCTTCGTGAATGCCAAAAGTAATCTGGCGTTGTTTCTTTCCATGGAACTCAGCAGGGCAGGCACCATGGATTCTTGTTCAGGTTTGCAGCTCATGAAATACTGCATAATCAGCTGTGTAGTGTTCATAACACTTATCACAAGACTGGTGAGCAGTGCAGAATCCATGCTTTCAGGCAGAGATGCTGGGTGCACAGTTTACAGGGGCTGTTGAAAAACGGCACAAAATGTAGTCGGAACCCATGGAATGATGGGACAGAAAAAACTGCATCATGGGAGGGTTAGCCTACATCCGTGATGCACTGCAATCCATTCCCACAACTCCTAGCAGCAGAAGGTGAAGAGTTGCACAGTGGGATAGCTACCCATGGTTCACTGCTCTCTCTTCATGCTAGATCAACAACTGTGCACACGCTCCACCAACATGAGGAGTGTTGTGTGACCATGCACAAGCGATGCAATTATATCCATTTATGAATGTCTGCGTAACTTGCATTACTTAACTCTGTGGTGTAGACATAGCCTCAGCGGGACTTGGGAGTGGGGTCAGTGGCCTCTGATGAACTTTCAAGTGGGGCATAGTAGAAACCCCTGTGACAGCTCCACATCATTGTGACGGGTTGGATCACAGAAACCCCCTGGGAGCTGTCACCTGATGTGCCAAGACTACTTCTGCCCCTGCATTCCCTGCCAGCTCAGGACTCCAGCACCCTGTCTTGCTGAGCCAGACACTCCCGTCTGCTCCAACAAAGACCCAGGGTCTGAATTACTTGCCCCAAAGCTGCAGGTTTACCTGAAAGCAGCTCACAGAAGTGTGCTTGTCTTTAGCACTCAGATGCCCAACTCCCAATGGGGTCTAAACCCAAATAAATCCGTTTTACCCTGTATAAAGCTTATGCAGGATAAACTGTTCGCCCTCTATAACACTAATAAAGAGATATGCACAGTTGTTTGCTCCCCCAGGTATTAATACATACTCTGAGTTACTTAATAAGTAAAAAGTGATTTTATTAAATACAGAAAGTAGGATTTAAGTGGTTCCAAGTAGTAACAGACAGAACAAAGTAAGTCACCAAGCAAAATAAAATAAAATGCGCAAATTTATGTCTAATCAAACTGAATACAGATAATCTCACCCTCAGAGATGCTTCAGTAAGTTTTTTCCTCAGACTGGACCCCTTCCAGGCCTGGGCACAATTCTTTCCCCTAGTACAGCTCTTGTTCCAGCTCAGGTGGTAGCTAGGGGATTCTTCATGATGGCTCCTCTCCCTCCCTTTGTTCTGTTCCACTCCTTTATATATCTTTTGCATAAGGCGGGAATCCTTTGTCTCTCTCTGGGTTTCCCCCCCACACACTGGAAAAGCACCAGGTTAAAGATGGATTCCAGTTCATGTGACATGATCACATGTCACTGTAAGACCCCACGCCTTCATTCCTCCCAGCCTGACTCACAAGAATGCTTGCTTGCAAATAGAGCTCCAGTCAATTGTCCTGGTTGATGGGAGCCATTAAGATTCCAAACCACCATTAATGGCCCACACTTTGCATAATTACAATAGGCCCTCAGAGTTATATTTCATATTTCTAGTCCCAGATACAAGAGTGATACATTTATACAAATAGGATGATCACACTCAGTAGATTATAAGCTTTGTAATGATACCATACAAGACACCTTTTGCATGAAGCATATTCCAGTTACATTATATTCACTCATTACCATATTTTTATAAAACCATATAGACTGCACAACGTCACAATCATAACTCCCCCTTAGCCCCATACATCTGGGAGTGCTTCATCCTTTCCTGCATTTCCCACCCCACTTCGCTCTGGCCCTTGTTCTCTTCTCCCCAGGCCCTCAGGCTCACTCCCTTCCCTGTCTGGGGTGCTGGGAGTGAGGCGCAGCAGCATTGCTGGGGGAGCCCAGGGCTGGGCTAGCAGGGACTGTGTGTTGGAATTAAGGGGCATTGCCAGAACTGTTTGAAGCCCGCATCTTGGCCAACACACCTGTCATTTCTCCACTCCCCCAGCCCACCTGGCAGGTTATTTGCTTTTACTCCCAGTTCATAGGAACTTCTCGTGACCAGCTCTGTTTGCTGAACGTCACCTTCCGTATCTCACTGGCCACCTGCACGTCCGGGCTCCATATAATGCAGACTAGAGCAGGAGGAGGCTCAGTGGCTTTCATTTCAGCAGGGATCTGGATCCATCTCTCAGACAGGAACCCCAGCACAAGGACAAGGTGAGTTGATGACCCAGCTGGGGTCAGGTGAGGAGGGTCATCAATGTTCAGCGTGAGGGTCAGCTGATGTTCTCCTGAATTCAAGTGGCTAAAGCTGGAGCAGCTGGGACCCAGGACCCCTGGTTGCTATCTCCAGCTCTGGGAGGAGAATGGGGTCTAATGGGTTAGATCAGTGGTGGGGCTGGAAATCAGGACTCCTGCCTGTAGGGAAGAACATGTCACCTACAGATTCGAGCAGAGGGCTCAGCAGACCCCACTGTGGCTCCGCTGAGTACTAGAGCAGGAGTTTCCACCAGTTTAGATCTTACCTGTGAGCTGCAGAATTTCAAAAAGCAAAGCGGGTGAGAGGGGTTGGGTCAGTTCATGTAGAGAGGGAAGCTCAGGCTATTGGCTCATTTTAAATTATTTATTTAAAGGGGAATAAAATAAAGAGACTGGGCTGGGAGCACCTGGGGTGACATTCAGCATCCCATGCTGTGCAAAGCTGGGCTGACTGTCTGACCAGTGCTACTTGGGTCCCCTTGTTACCCAGGGTTTTCAGAACCCACAGCCGGGGTAACTTAACTGTTTCACTCCAGGCGGTGTCAGGAATAAATCAATAGGAAGAGCAATTCTGTCTGATCAAGGATTAAATGGAAGTAAGTGTACTCTGCAGTGCATTAGATTTAAGCACACACAGACATAAGCAATAGGTTTAGAACATCCCAGATATTTACCTAACATCTGGAACAGTACTGAGTAATTAACAGCAGGTTTGTAGTGGCCAGTTGCTCACCCACCAGGAAGAAAAGGTGTCAGGAAAAATGCTCTCAAGATGGCTTCAGAGCACTGCTCCAAAGTACACTCTAATCTTTTATAACTAACTTCTACAAAATACACAGGTCATAACGACCCCTACTGGATCATCACTTTTCCTAACTTTCAATAAACTAATATCAGAGGAGCCCAGATTCAAGGTCTTCCATCCACCAAGGTTTTCAGTCTCACTTGTTTACTTGTCTGTCCCCTCCTCCCATTCTGATTAGCAGAAACTGCCAGCTAGATATGACCTTGCTTCTAAAAGCCTGTTTCCAAATTAACCCTTAACGGTATGTGGTGTTCTATTTCATTAATTCATGGTGACTGAATGCACATAATATGGCTGCAATTAGTGTGATCACATTCTGGGGTACATACAACACTCAAATCCAGGGCAACAATTGTGGACCAATCTGCAAGGAGCTCACCGGGGGCAGGCGGGCTGGAGGAGATGAGCAGGTGGAGGGCCAGGGTGGAAACAGGTCCCCTCTGCCCCATATGTCCATCCCTCCCTTTCCCCTCCACTGCAGGGTGATCCGGAGGCAGAGGCACCATGGCCCAGAGGGGACACCACCTGATACTGCTGCTCGTCTGGCTGGCCACGTGGCTGACTCTGGCCAGGGGGGAGACGCGCTATGAGAAGTTCTTGAGGCAGCACGTCGATTACCCAAAGAGCAGTGCCCCGGACTCCAGGACCTACTGCAACCAGATGATGCAGCACCGGGGCATGACCTCAGTGGTCTGCAAGTTCACCAACACCTTCGTCCATGCCAGTGCTGCCACCATCACCGCTGTCTGCGGCTCTGGGGGGACCCCGGCGAGTGGGGACCTGCGAGACAGCAAAGCCTCCTTCGCCCTCACCACCTGCCGGCTGCAGGGGGGATCACAGACACCGCCCTGCAACTACAATGCAGACCCCAGCACCCAACGCATCCGCATCGCCTGTGTGGGGAGGGTCCCTGTGCACTACGACAAATCAATATAGCCTGGGCCCATTGCACAGCACGGTCAGTCCCCCCAGCCCCTGCTCTGCTGCTGCCCCGAGTGCGATTATAATGCAGAGCCATCCCTTCTCCACCCCCTGCTGCTCCTTATGCCCATTATACAGTATAGCCGCCCCTTCCTCACCCCCACCCTCTGCTGCCCCTAGTGCTCATTATACAGTATAGCTGCCCTTCCCCACCCCCATCCTCTGCTGCCCCCTAGTGCCCATTATACAGTATAGCTGCCCCTTCCCCACCCCCACCCTCTGCCACCCTAGTGCCCATTATACAGTATAGCTGCCCCTTCCCCGCCCCCACCCTCTGCTGCCCCTAGTGCCCATTATACAGTGTAACCGCTCCTTCCCCACCCCCACCCTCTGCCACCCTAGTGCCCATTATACAGTATAGCTGCCCCTTCCCCACTCCTCAGCCCCTGCTGCCTCTAGTGGCCCGTATGTAATAATGTGAGCCGGATCTATGACCACGACCCTGAGACGCTACTGTGATACAATTAATACATCATCATCATCATCAATGCAGCGTTTTCTGGGTTGGTGATGTGGCATAAAGATTGCACTAGGTGGAGCCCTGGATGCTGTTACTGGGCTGCCTCCTGCAATAAAACATGATTGCAAATGCAGCGTGGCTAGGTCTACTGTTGTGCCGGACTTGATGCAGAGAAATCAGACTTTTCTCTCTTTCTCTTTCTTCCTGCTGCAAGCTCCCCAACCGCAGAAGGGTGTGTGGGATGACGAGGGTGTGTTGGGAAATGATTTACACGTCCATTCCCTTTTCGGGCTTCCCCTTGGCTTTGAGATAGTCTCAGCATAAGGGGACTGGCTGGCTCTGGCAGGCAGGGAGTGGGGTAAAATGTGTGTGCCCCCTACAGATCTGGCCCTAGGTCATTGACACTGTATTTTAGTTTATAAGTCCCTATATAGGGAACAAATATTTGATAATGGACTCGTCAATCTAGTTGAGAAAAGTATAACAAGATCCAACGGCTGGAAGTTGAAGGTAGACAAATTCAGACTGGAAAGAAGGTGTAAATGTTTAACAGAGAGGGCCAAGTGAGCCGGAAATGTGTGGAGGAGCAGGGGGCTCTGGCTCGCTCAGCCCCTATCCCCAGCATCCAGACCCAGGTTGGGAGCGGAGGGAGTGGGCTGCTGCCACCTCCCCAGCTGGGCTTTCTCACAGGCAGTCACAGCGCTGCACAGAGGCAGTGACCTTGAGTGGCCACCTTCAGGCGGTGTGAGAAGCAGCTCTGTCCCGCCCCTTCTGCTCCCCGACTGGGCCCGTCTGCCGGGGACAGGGGCTGAGTGAGCCAGAAACGTGCCAGGAGGAGGGGCAGTGGGCGGACAGAGCCCATGCTCACCCCCCCCCCCAAAACTTTGGCACGGAGAGAGTGGTGGCCCCAGGTTGAGCAGAAGTTGCTGGGAAAGGCCCTGGGAGCAGGGTCCCTCTGTTCAGCTGGAGGTAGGGGCATTGCCTGCAGCCCTCTCCTGAGGAGGTGTCTGTGGCGGCGCAGGAGTTCCAGGGAGACACTGGTGCTGTGAATCTCCCCAGGCCAGGGCCAGTCCCATCCCCAGCCCAGCCCAGAGACATGTGCTCCCAGTGCTTGTGGCCCCAGCCCCCCAGGAGCTGGCATGATTGGCTGCCCTGGCCCAGGGGAGGTGGGGCAGGAAGGTTCCTCTCAGAGGTGACATATGTAGTGGTCACGGTGCCCCCTCTTTACATTGTGCCCTCCCCCACTCCGGTATCAGCAGTCACGGGTCATCTCTGCAAGAGGGTAATTAACCATTGGCACAATCTACGAAGGGTTGTGGTGGATGCTCCATTGCTCACAATTTTTAACTCAAGATGGGATGTTTTTCTAAAAGCTCTGCTCCAGGAATTATTGGGGGGCAGGTCTCCTGCCTGTGTGATCCAGGAGGTCGGGCTAGATGGTCACAGTGGTCCCTTCTGGCCTTGGAATCTATGAATCTAGTGAGTACTGACTCCAATCCGGCCATAGAGCCTGCTGTTGGAGTTGGGGGTGATGGTCAGGAATGCGATATGGGGCGCTGCCCCTTTTGGGATGCCAGCTCCAGTCCTGCTCCATGGCATGGGTTCTTTCTGGCTATGAAGGGGCTACAGGACCTTTCCCCTCTAGGTGACACCAATTTCTCTGTGGCCATAAGCTGGGTGGCTCAGTGGGGGTAGGGAAGGGGCTACAGGGATTTTTATCTCCGGAGTATCAGGTGCCATGTTGTAGGACAAAAGCCTAATGGGAAGAAATTGTCTCAAGTAAAATTGTACTCCATTTTGTTTATTTTGCCTTATACTCCATTTTGCTAGCTTTGAATTAGCAAGATGAAATTGTTCTGGGTTTATTCTTTACTGATTGTGTTAAGGATTGTTTCTAGAAGGATAGAAGTTTTATGGCTGTAATTGCCTTATTTACTGTTGGTGTGAGTGAAGAACGTGTGGTGATTAACTGAGACAGGACAACTGGCCTGGATGGTGAAGGGAGTGGAACGATCCAGGATGGCAGATTGACGACCCTAAAGCAAAGGCACCCCCGAAGGACGAGATAAGGAGTTGAGCCAGAGGGATGAGATAAGAAACAGCTGCGGATCCTCCCAGTAACAACTCAAAATAATGCTAAACAGAGCAATCTTGAATCCCTCGTGATTGACAGCTCCGGTGTGACACAGCAAGGTCCAGAGACTTGTATGGGAAGTTATCACTATAAAAGAAGGGTGTATGGCCATGGGACTTTGGGTTCATTCTGAATCAACACTGGAGCTTCAAACGCATTCGACAGAGCCCAGCTCCCCTCCCTCGTGTGCAGTTTCAGCTGGCCACTGAAACTGAACAAGCAACACTAAGGATGTAACTATAAGATCCAGCTGCAGAACCTTTTTTTTTGGGGGGGGGGGTTATGAATGGAAGCATATGCTGATTTCAATGCTTAAATTGTACTCTCAGTAAATGCGGCGTGTTGCCTTATCCCCTTTTAAAAGACTCCCTGTGCTTCTTCTAAGCATAACAATGTGGCTGCAGCTCAGCGGGGTCTGCCTGGCTGCAGGTGTGAGTGAGTCTGGGAGGGGATCTGGGAGCATAGAGGTTTCATCTGAGGTCTGGCTCATCTGCTTGCAGCCAAAGTTTCCATGGGGCTGGAAGGGTCCCCGTGCCCCACAGCCACCTCTGGGGCTTTGTCCAGGCAGGTTTGCAGTGTAGAGGCAGAGCTGGATTCTCCTACCCCTGCTCCTTTCACCCCCTGCTCTGCAGCTCCCACAAACAGCAGGGCATTTATTCAGCCATCACCACAGCAGTGCCCCTTTGCCGTGATACAGCATCCGGCATCCATGCCAGGCACCTCCAAGCCCTTTACACAGACCGGGCCAGAATCTTCACCCCCTTCTCACAGGCGTGGGAAACCGAGGCAGAGATGGGAGATGGAAGAGGGCCCACGACGCTCAGTGCGGTCAACGGGAGAGGGAAATATTAATGGGCATGAGCCCTGTGACTCAGAGCGCTGAGCTGGTACATTGCGGGTTATGGGGTCAGTGCTCACTGGAGCCCGGGTGAAGCGCCTCGGGGTGGGGGTCACTTTTCACTGCCTTTGCCCGCGTGGACATCTACAGGATTGCTGCAGGAGAAAGCCGTCCTCTCAAAAGCCGAGTGTCTGTTACTCTGGGCTCCCGATGAGAGGACTCCTGGACTCCCAGCCTTGCCACTGAGCTCCTGTGGGGCCTTGGGAAGTCACTGCTCTGCTCATGACTCAGTTTCCCCTCCCAGCCTTCTCCCATTGCAGAGGAGTGCCAGGGAATATGAACAGGTGGAGCAGTGTGGGGAGGCATGAGGGGGGAGTAGGGAGAAAAAGGGGTTGGGTGGCAGCAAGGAGAGGGGATTAGTGGGAGGGGGATAAAGAGGAGAGGGTGGTGAGGGAGGGGAGAGGGGCTTGGGGGCACAGGCCAGGGGGTGGGGATGAGGGGTGGGGCATGGGAGGGGGACATAGTGGTGAGTGGCAGGTGGAGTAAGAAGTATTGGGGGAGCTGTCAGCTGCTTCTTGTGTGCTGTCCCGCTGGGGGATACTGGAGCCCCTCATGTCCAAGCTAGAATCCAGGGACCCTGCCCCTCTATGGGGGTCTGAGCTAGGGATCATACATGTGCCTCAGGAGCTGGGTGGGGAGCTGAGAACAGGCACACTCGGTGCATGGCCCAGGCTCTGAAGCCCTGACTGTGGGCAGGGGGCTCAGAACACCTGGGGAGACACCTGGAGCAGTTTCCACATCTCAGCACAATTGCCCAGGGCCGCCCGGCGGGGGGTGTGTGCAAGTGGGGCAATTTGCCCCAGGTCCAGGGCCCCGCAGGGGCCCTGCGAGCCCTGGCCCGGTGGCAGTCCGGGTCTTCGGCGGCATTTCGGCGGCGGGGGGCCCGTCAGTGCTGCCGAAGACGCGGAGTGACTGAAGGGCCCCCCGCCGCTGAAATGCCAACAAAGACTCGGACCGCCGCCGGGTGAGTACAAGCGCCTCAGCTCCCCCGCTTTGCCCCAGGCCCCCTGAATCCTCTGGGAGGCCCTGCCATTGCCCCAGGCTGTATCATCTCTGGGGGGGGGGCATCTTGCCCAGCTGAGACCTTCCTGTCGAGGTGCCCCGGTCTCTTCGCAGCTCACCCAGCCTCCCGGGCTGCAGAAAGGTGTGTAGTGCCCCTGCCCCTTTCACTAGCCCAGTTCTGGGGCAGAGGCTCTATGTCTCCCCTCTCCTGCCCCTTTCATGGGCTCCTGACGGCCCCACCCCCAGTTCCCCAGGGCCCAGCCTGCTTCCCAGGGGCATGGAGTGGCTGAGAGGAGTGGAGAGTGGGTGTTCGGGGGGGTCAGAGCAACAGGGGGTTGTGACGGACACTCAGCACAATGAGCACAGTGGAAGGGGTGCTGGAGGAGCAGGGGTTGGGGAGTCACAGCAGCTGTGTGGACATGGGGGTTGGAGCAGAGCGGGCGAGTGTTGGAACAAAGCCGGGGTGAGCGGGGTGGAAAGGCCGGGGTGAGAGAGGTGCAGTGGGAGTTGTTGGAGTGGCTTCAGCTCTGTCCCCCACCGAATACCTCCACATCCATCCATCTGAGGTTTCTGGCCATTAGCCACATTTCCCAGATGGGAAACTGAGTCACAGAGTGTCAAAGGGCTTGTCTACATGGGACATTACACTGCCCCCTGTGCCCCTCCATGTTCTGCATGGCACACCCAGGGGAAGCTCTCACAACCCTGGGGCCAAGGGCAGAGGCTGGGAAAGTGGAACAGGGGGGGAGGGGGGACTTGAAAAGCCTTCCAGCCAAGCCCTTTGAGAGATGGTGGATGAGACGGAATAATGGAACATCCCATCTGAGCCGAGAGCCTGCAGCAGGGAGTGAGCTGGGCCCAGTCAAACAAAACACTCCTGGGTTCTAGCCCCCGGCTCTGGCAGGGAAGTGGGGGTCTAGTGGTTAGAGCAGGGGGGCTGGGAGCCAGGACTCCTGGGTCCTCTCCAGGCTCTAGGAGGGGAGTAGGGTCTAGTGGATTAGACCAAGGGGGGGCTGGGAGGTGGGACTCCTGGGTTCTCTCCCCAGCTCTGAGAGGGGAGTGGGGTCTAGTGGTTAGAGCAGCAGGGGCTGGGCACCAGGACAATGGACACCTTAAGGAAGCCTCATGAGAAAAGAAAGCTACTCCCAGCAGGAGCTGGCTAAGGGAGCAGAGGGTCCTGGGGAGAGGCAGAGCCCCTGGGAAATGCTTCGAAGGGGAGGTCTCCTCAGGGGGCAGCTAGTGTGGGGGACCACCAGGAAAGGAAACTGAGGAAGGATGCTCCCGGGGGAAGCTGCTTTGAAAGGGAGGCGCTATGCACCCTAAGTCCCAGGGGAACCTGATCTTGCCACCAGCAGAAGGATATCACCAGGAAGCAGCGCCAGAGCAGAGGGAAGGTCCATGCGGTTTGACCCCGGCAGGAGGATCTCTTCACCAGCTAGGGGCAAGAGGCCCTGACTTCAGAAGGGTATTCTTTCCCACTGGGGGCTGGCCAGTAAAGCACCTGGACATACGTGAGGTTAATGGACTAAGGTTAACTCGGCCCCCTCACTCTCCAGCTGGAGATGCTGGGGCAAAGGCCTATTTGCAAAACGCCTTCGGGTTAAATAAACTAGGCGCTGCTCAATATACGTAAGAATCATTGGACATATTGAAAACCCACCAGAGCAAATGAGGCAGAGATGGAATGACAATGTTGCACTGGGCCACCAGGGGGAGCTCCAGGGGTGAAGGCCACCATTCTGCTTCTCTTTCCATAACTCCATGAAAAGAGGAAAACTACGGTTGCCAATTTTGGTCAGACGTATTCCCGGAGGTAGGAGCACCCTGCTCTGAGCTCCTCTGGGACAGGGAAGACGAGACTAGCTAGTTATCCTGGGGCAGTGTCTTGTGCTGCAAGAGTCAGGACTTCTAGGTTCAATTCCTGACTCTGCACGTGGGGCAAGGCACGTCCCTTCTCTGTGCCTCGGTTTCCCATTCTGCACAATGGGATTGCAGTAACAGTCTCTTTCCCAATGTAGGGCCTGATCCACAGCCAGGGAAAGACTCCAGTTGGTTGCAAGGGGTCTGGGATAAGGCCCATAATTCGCCAAGCCAGGCAGTGTGGGCTAGAGGAGAGGGAATGGGGCTGGGATCCAGGACACGTGGGTTCTGTTCCCAGTTCTGGCCTGTTGTGTGATCTTGGCCCTGATGCTTTGCTGCCCATGCCTCAGTTTCTCCTCCCAACCTTTCTCTCTATGTGCACTGGAAGCTCTTCAGGGCAGGGGTTGTCTCTTACTCTGACTGTGCAGTGCCCTGTACAATGGGGGCCCTGATCTCAGTTGCAGCCCCTAGGTGTTCCCAGAGCTCCAAGAACCAATTCCTAGGAGATTAACAGGGTATCGCAGGTGGCTCCATGTCTGCAGGGGGGAGAGAGTTCATTGCTGTGCTAGAGTCCCAGCGTTGCCTGTCATGACTGGGTCCCATGTGCTCGGTGCTGAACAAACACAAGGCCAGGGACAATCCTGGCAGCAGAGACCCTACAGTGTAACAGCCACCAGCAGAGAAAGGGGTGGGGATGGGGACAGAACATGGAGGCCAGAGACCATGGTGATGGGTGTCCCTGGCATGTTAGAGACAGGCATTGTGGCTGCTGGGTTGAATGGGGAGTAGAGGAAGGATGTGGAGGAATGGGAGGGGGCCATCGGTCAGGACTGAAGGGTGCTGGTAAAGCTGTGTTGGGGGCAGAGCTGAGGTAGGAGCGTGCTCTGGATAGGGACTGAGGGGCACCGGCAGATCTTTGACACTTAACAGCAAATATTTACCAAACCTGGTGCCCACTTTTTATGGCCATTGACTGGGAGTCTCTGCTTCCCAGCTGTGTTTGCTGAGTTGCTAATTGTGTGTCTCCCGCCCTCGGGCTCCATATAAGGGCCCCAGAGTGGGAGGAGGCTCAGACGCTTTCTGGATCCAGCTCCCAGACGAGCCCCAGGACAAGGTGAGGTGGCGACCCAGCTGGGGTCAGGTTCTGAGGTATCTTCCTAGCTCTGGGGGCGCATTGGGGCTGGTGAGTCAGAGCAGGTGGGGGCCGTGAGCCAGAACTCCTGGGCAGAGCTGGGCTAGAACCTTTCAGCCGATAGTCGTTTGCTCTCCAAACAAATACCCTTTTGGTCAACACGAAATGAGCTGCGAATTCCTGTGTCGGCTGAACCTGAGAGAACAAAACGTGGCAGAAATGGCCATGTGAGAGGCTCTGCGTCAGGTGGGAATTTTTCATTTTGAGGCTGGGTATTCTGATAAAAGCAGCGGAAGATGAGAGACACAGGATGGCTGAGGAGAAAATACCGGCCCTTTAGCCCCGAGGTTCGGTCACTTACCAGGGATGTGGGAGATCTGCCTGATGAACAGAAAGGATTTGGATTTGAGTCTCTCTCTGGGTCTCTCCTCTTGCAGTTGTTCTACCTGGACTCAATAATGAGCCATTGGAGCAGGTATTTGAACTTTACTCTGATAAATGGCACAGCGCCGAGTGAAGGTTGCTTGGCAGTGGGTCGTCCCCTGGCAGAACTTTGAGCTGAGCAAAACTCAAAGGTCTGTAAAGCGGGAAATGCACCTTTAAGGCTGCCCATGTAACCTTAACTCGGCCCACTTTTAGCACTGCCCCGCTATGCCCTGTTAACACATGTGTGTGCACCAAGCATGCCTGTTGTAAACTCCCTGTGCAGAGGGGCAGGTCTGCCCCAGACCCTGGTTCACATAGGGAGTAGAGTGGGGCTCGGACACCCCCAGAAAGATGAGCCCCCTCCAGATTCTGGCTCACATGAAGGGGGCAGAGATGAGGGGTCAGACACCCATAAATGTGCAGTTCCCTTTCCTAGATCCTGACACACACACAAGGGACAGGGAATGGGGTTCAGACACCTCTGGGGGACAGGGACCTCCAGATCCTAGCTCACACACTGGGGTAGAGAAAAGGACTCAGATGCTCTGAGATAAGCAAGCCCCCCAGAATCTGGTTCATGTGAGGGGGACAGAGAAGGGGGAGGTCACATCCCTGTGGGGGGGCCGGGGGCCCCACAGAGGGTGGCACATATACAGGAGGGTAATGTGGGGCTGACAGGATCTCCTTCCCCAATGCTCCCCCAGTCTCCTTATAATTCCCCCCAATGTTCCCCTTTTCTGTGTCCCACCCCTCCTCTTCCCTTAATACCCATGAGCCCCCAACATCTCTTCCACCACTACTACCCCTCCCCATTTATCCCTCTCCCCTTGCTGCAGCCCCCCACCCTTCCTTCTCTCCCCCCATTCCTCTGCCCCCTACTTACTCCTCCCCTCCCAGGAAGTAAGCATGTCACATCCCCCCCTCCCCCAAAGACTTTGATCCCATACCCCTCACAATGCAATGGCCACCCAGCTTCAGCAGGAGAGAGACCCCATGACAGCATCCCACAGCCCCAATTCAACTCCTGCTCCTCGGCAGGCAGAGGGGGGACTTGAACCCAGCCCATTGGGCGACAGGTTAAAGGGGAGCCCGACTCCAGCCCTTCAGGAAATCTCCTCCTCCTCCGCTTTAATCCAAGTGCCGACACGGACGGGAAACCTGTCCCGCTGGGGCGCAGCGGCAGGTTTGGTTTTCACGTGACATGACTTGTTTTCACCTTGTCGGCTGATTGAAAGTTTCAAAATATTGTGTTCTCCCGCTGCCCCCAGCCAAAGACACATACTGAGCTGTGTGACGGCCCCAACACCCATTATTCATCAAGTTCTGCTCCTGGGTTCTAGCCCGGCTCGGGGAGGGAAGTGGGGTCTAGTGGTTAGAGCGCGGGGGGCGGGGGCTGGGAGCCAGGACTCATGAATTTTCTCCCCAGCTCTGGGAGGGGAGTGGGGTCTAGTGGTTAGAACAGGGCTCTTTGGGGGTGGGGTGGGAGGGGCAGGGCTCTGGGGGCAGAGTGGGGGGGCCCATGGGAGGGGGCGCAGGTTTGGAGGCAGAGTGGAGAGATAAGGGGAGGGCCAATGGGAGGGGGCAGAGCTGTGGGGGCAGAGTGGGGGGATAATGGGAGGGAGCAAAGATTTGGGGGCAGAGTGGGGAGACTAATGAGAGGGAGCAGAGTGGGAGGACTATGGGAGGGGGCGGAGCTTTGGGATCGGGGGGGGGGGCATTTGGTGCCAGGGTGCTCCACACTAGAAGCAGCTTCCCGTGGTGTCTCCACCCCACAGGCCCCGTTCTCCCCGCTGCAGACAAACCCAGGGCTGGCCCCGCCATGGCCCTGAAGGCACCATGCTCGGCTCTTCTGCCCCTGCTCTGCCTGGCGGCCTCCTGCCTGGCACTCTCAACAGCCGACGCCCAATACGATAAATTCCTGAAGCGGCATCTCGACTTCCCCAAGTCATGGGCTGAGAACGACCAGCAGTACTGCACCACCATGATGGGGAGGCGGAGCATCCGCTGCCAGGGCAAGAACACCTTCGTCCACGCCAGCGAGGCCCAGCTGAGAGCCGTCTGCAGCTCGGGGACAAGCCATGGGCGAGACGCCCGCGACAGCCTGCGAACCTTCCGGCTGACCGTCTGCACCCGCCTGCCCAAGGGCCCATGCCTCTATCAGGGCAGCTCCACCACGGCCCGTATCCGCCTGGTCTGCCGCAACGGGTCGCCCATCCAGTACTTGAGGCGTATCTAGTGCCGCCCTGCCAGTTGGTAAACTTTGCCCAGGCGCTGTACTGTAATAAGTGTGGATTTCCCAAATACAATAAATAATCTGAACTCCAATGGCTTCTTGATTAGACCTCAGGCCAGTAAGGTCATTGGATTCCATGGCACATAAAGCATCTCACCATTTCCATAGCCATGATATCAGAAGCTTTGCACTTAGGTAAAGTATTTGCAAACAGGCATCTCCCAAGAAGCTAGAGCCGTTTCAAGCATATAAGTAGTAATCAAAGCTTGCACCATTGGTGGAAACAGGCGTTAGAGAGAAGTCACCCATATCCTCTGCAAAACATTTTCCAAGCAGCAGTGTCTTTCTTCAAATTGCAGGGATACAGCCTTTGAGAGAGCTTATAGAAGGTTTTACTTTCAGTAAGACATTGGTAAGGGTTTAAATGGAGGTTTATTGCTATAAAGAGAGAAGGGAGAAATTCCCCCTATTAGGGCTTCCGATAAGAATCTTCAGTCTCAGCCTCTTTGATCCTGAATACAGAGCATTTAGACATTCCTTTCAAGTCAGGACTCTCTTTAAACCACAAAGATCCTCCTTGCTTGTTCTCCAGATAATCTCATCCCTCTACTAGACTGCTGTCCTGGTCTTTGATATTTGCCTTTTGACCCTATTGGCTTTAACACCTGCCATTCCCAGTGTACTTGCAACTTGCAACTAAAGACTTCAATTAATTATTGCTCACAACAAACAATGCTTATCTACAGGTCTCAGAGTAGCAGCCGTGTTAGTCTGTATCCGCAAAAAGAACAGGAGTACTTGTGGCACCTTAGAGACTAACAAATTTATTAGAGCATAAGCTTTCGTGGGCTACACTTTTTTTTTCTCTTACTTAATTGGCCTCTCAGAGTTGGTAAGACAACTCCCACCTGTTCATGCTCTCTGTATGTGTGTATATATATCTCCTCAATATATGTTCCACTCTATATGCATCCGAAGAAGTGGGCTGTAGCCCACGAAAGCTTATGCTCTAATAAATTTGTTAGTCTCTAAGGTGCCACAAGTACTCCTGTTCTTAATGCTTATCTACCCATTCAAAAAATAACACAAAGGAAGACAGTCTACAGAGATAAAGGAAGATGCAAGTTATGTAAATTATGTTTTAGAGCCTGTGTAAACACACTTGAGTGTCATAAAGATGGTTTTATGGCTGGCCAGAGACATGCGGCCTTCCTTAGAAAGCTATCACTTCAAGTGCAAGGGGTTCCCCGATCCTGCTGACAGGCTAGGGGGCTCTGGAGCGGAGCATTTGATCTGCGTCTTCAGCACCATCTGCAGACAGCCTGCCTGGAGTAAATTGGGTGAATTGTGCCTTAGGGAGCGGCCTGTTTTCTCTCTCTGTGTGTTTTGAATTCTTGTGGGTTAAGGTTCTGGATTATAAGAAATAAAATTGCTTCTTTCTAGCAAGAGTATAGTATGTTTTTATCTAACTTCTCTCTGTGTATGCCATGAATGTAACAGGCAGAAAGTAAAATCCTCCTTGAATGTATTTAATTCACATGAGCAATTAAAAATCTAGGCATGTCAGTTATTACATTCTCCAAACATCCTGGATAAAAATAACTGTGAGTATCTCTGTTGTTCAGTGAAGGCACAGGCAAGTTTGTAATGAGGTAACATTATAAACAAAAATTGATAACACTTTTTATGTCAGAACTGAGGTTTACCCTCCTCCTTCTGCTCAATATTCCTGCTGGGGTTTGTTTCAGAGGGAAATCTCCTGCTTTGGCTGCAATAAAAGGTTTTACTGCTGTTTCAAACTGGCGTTGAGTGTGTTTGGGGTGGGAGCGGGGCTAGGACGCCCAGAGCTGGACAAGGGGCCCATTCTGCTCAGCACTGCACAAATACGGAACAAAAAGACTCCAGCTGGTTTGTGTCTCTCTGCGGAGCCGGGTGCTATTTCCTCATCGGCTGCTGAGTTTGATCTCTCTGCTGTTCTCATTCACCCCCTGGCATGGCTGGGGCACGAGCATCCTGCTCTGAGCTCTTTGGGAAAAGGGAAGATGCCACTAGCTTGGTTCATAGAATCATAGAAGATTAGGGTTGGAAGAGACCTCAGGAGGTCATCTAGTCCAACCCCCTGCTCAAAGCAGGACCAACACCAACTAAATCATTCCAGCCAGGGCTTTGTCAAGCCCAGCTTTAAAAACCTCTAAGGATGGAGATTCCACCACCTCCCTAGGTAACCCATTCCAGTGCTTCACCATCCTCCTGGTGAAATAGTGTTTCCTAATATCCAACCTAAACCTCCCCCACTGCAACTTGAGATCATTGCTCCTTGTTCTGTCATCTGCCACCACTTAGAACAGCCAAGCTCCATCCTCTTTGGAACCCCCCTTCAGGTAGTTGACGGCTGCTATCAAATCCCCCCTTCACTCTTCTCTTCTGCAGACTAAATAACCCCAGTTCCCTCAGCCTCTCCTCGTAAGTCATGTGCCCCAGCCCCCTGATCACTTTTTTTGCCCTCCGCTGGACTCTTTCCAATTTGTCCACATCCTTTCTCTAGTGGGGGGCTGAAAACTGGATGCAATACTCCAGATGTGGCCTCACCAGTGACGAATAAAGGGGAATAATCACTTCCCTCGATCTGCTGGCACTGTTCCTACTAATGCAGCCCAATAGGCCGTAAGCCTTCTTGGCAACAAGGGCACACTGCTGACTCATATCCAGCTTCCCATCCACTGTAATCCCCAGGTCCTTTTGTGCAGATGTGCTGCTTAACCAGTCAGTCCCAAGACTACAGCGGTGCATGGGATTCTTCCATCCTAAGTGCAGGACTCTGCACTTGTCCTTGTTGAACCTAATCAGATTTATTTTGGCCCAATCCTCCAATTTGTCTAGGTCACTCTGGACCCTATCCCTACCCTCCATCTTATTTACCTCTCCCCCCAGCTTAGTGTCATCCACGAAATTGCTGAGGGTGCAATCCATCCCATCGTCCAGATCATTACTAAAGATGTTGAACAAAACCGGCCCCAGGACCGACCCCTGGGGCACTCTGCTTGATACTGGTTTCCAAGTAGACATCGAGCCATTGACCACTACCTGTTGATCCCGACAATCTAGCCAGCTTTCTATCCACCTTATAGTCCATTCATCCAATCCATACTTTTTAAACTTGCTGGCAAGAATACTGTGGGAGACCATATTGTACTGTGGGAGACTGGTTGTCCCAGGACAGCATCTTGTGGTGGGAGAGTCAGGACTCCTGTCCAGTGCCTGCCACAATGGGGGCTCTGATCTCGGTCGGGGTCTGTCCAGTGCCTGCCACAACGGGGGCTCTGATCTCGGTTGGGGTGTGTGCAGTGCCCGGCACAATGGGGGCCTGTTCTCAGTCGGCGTCTGGGCAGAGCCTGGCACAACAGGGGCCCTAATCTTGCTCAAGGTCTGGGCAGCACCTGGCACAATGGGGGCCCTGATCTCATTTTCAGCCCCTAGGTGTTCCCAGAGCACCAATAACCAATTCCTAGGAGATTAACAGGGTATCACAGATGGCTCCGTGTCCGCGGCGGGGGGGGAGATTTCATTGCTGTGCTGTAGTCCCAGCATCGCCCATTATGACTGGGTCCCACGTGCTTCATGCTGGACAAACACAGCTCCGGGGACAATCCTGGCAGCAGAGACCCTACAGTGTAACAGCCACCGGCAGAGAAAGGGGTGGGGAGAAAACATGGAGGGCAGTGATCCTGGTGATGGTTGTTACTGCCTCTTCGGGGACCGTCACCCGTGCTGTGGTGAAGGGGCTTGCGTGTTCCAATGATCCTCAGATCTATGTTGTTGGGAGCTAAATGCTCGTGGTAGGGTGACCCAAGGCAAACAGGTCTGAGGGGAGGTCCCAGACAAAGGACAGTCCAACTCCCCCGCACTCCCCCCCCGCCACCCCAAGTCCTCAACGGTGGATCAGGCGGACGAAGCTCTTTGGCTCTCTACGGCTGTGAAAGCAGAGGAAGGCTGCTGCAAGGTGGAGATCTCCAGTCGTCTCAGACTTTCTATGCCACTGGGCCCCAGACCTCCAGCTTGTTATGATCATGTGTTCGCTGTAGGCGCACCAGCTTCCCCATGTTAAAAGAAGTCTCGCACAGGCTTCTACCACAGGAAGTAACATCTTCCAACCTTCCAAGACCTGCGGCGACAGACTAGTGGTGACAGGGACAGGATTAGTGAAACTGGCAGTCCCTAGCCACGAATCTGCACGTAGGCAGCAGTGATTAGATGGTCATAGAATCATAGAATATCAGGGTTGGAAGGGACCTCAGGAGGTCATCTAGTCCAACCCCCTGCTCAAAGCAGGACCAACCCCAACTAAATCATCCCAGCCAGGGCTTTGTCAAGCCTGACCTTAAAAACCTCTAAAGAAGGAGATTCTACCACCTCCCTAGGTAACACATTCCAGTGCTTCACCACCCTCCTCATCTGCCACCTGGACAGAGACAGGGGTGCAATTCAGCAGCTCCTATTGCGACTGAGCAGTCCTCGTTAGGATCCCCTCTGCTCACCTCACACAGGGAGAGGGATAGGAAAGGTGCTCTAAACCTAGGCTGTCTCACCCACTCCTGGCTGGATTACTGCATCCAGTGGAATCACTCTGCCTGCGGTCAAAACTATAAAAAGATGTTTGCTATCCAGAATGTTCACACCCTAATAGATTATAAAGATCACGTATGACTGAAAGAAGGCCCTGGTATCACCCAACACGACAGCAGGTGGCGCCACACCCCCAAACTGAGCTACCTAAATGCTTTCCCTAAGCTACTCAAAGACAGACAGACAATTTCTCAGCTCCCCAGGCTTGCACCCCCCGTGTAGTATAAACCCAAAATTATACCATCTTACACTGCATTGGGAGCTGTATAATGTAAGCTCTTTAATATGTTCACTTTCCCCTCAATGTGGGAAAGATATGCACACCTAGCTTGTGCTAACCAAGCTGAGATTTCCCCCCCAGATACCTCTCTTAAAGGCACATTAGTTTAGATAAACCAAAAAACAAGTCTATTAACTATAAAATTGAGATTTTAAAGTGATTATAAGGGATAGCAAACAAATCTAAGCAGCTTACCTAGCAAATAAACAAAACTGCAAACTACGCCTAAAATACTAGATAGGATTTGAATCAATAATCTCACCCTGACTGATGATACAAGCAGGCTGGCAGATTCTCAAGGCACAAGCTGCACTTGCTTTGCAGCTTGGGCTCCCCAGCCCCGTTCCAAGTCCTTTTCCTTAGGAGCTTCTCTCAGGTGTTGAGTTGTGGGAGAGTGAAGAACAACAGAGGAGGTCACTCCCTGCCTTATATAGCTTTAGCATATGGCGGGAACCTTTTGTTCCAAAAACAGTTCCCAGCACAGTTTGTGGAAAAATACAGGTACTCAAAATGGAGTCCAGAGTCATGTGGTCTGGTCACTTGCCCTTGCAGAGTCATAGCAGCCATTACTTAACAGGCTGGCCAAAACGTCCACAGGAAGGCTTAAGCTATTTCACAGCCCATTGTCTTTGTTGAGGAGCCATTAGCACTCTCTGGCCTCTTCATTGTTGTACCTGAAAGGCTGGCTGTGGGAGTCTTCCAGAGTAAGCCCATTTGAAATAACCAGATCCATAGTCAATACTCATAACTTCAGATACAAAAATGATATATACGTACAAATAGGATAATCATATTCAGCAAATCATAACTTTTCCAATGACATGAAATGAATTGGAGCTGGGTGATGTTGAGTAGATGGGTAGGGCGGCCCACACTTATACACCCCCAGCACCCAAAAAGATTTAGGAACCTGTGTTCCAGGTCGGCTGTGTGACTCTGGTGCCCCCTCGTGGCCCCGGGGTCAGTGGCTCTTGGGCTAATATGGAGTTGCTCTGAAGCAAACGGTTAAGTCCCATCTCACTGCCCTGGGATGAGAGGAGTTGTGGGGGCAGAGTGGAGTGGAAGGGAGAGGTTTGGGCCCAGGAGGTTCCATGGAGGAGGCAGATCCCCTCCCCACCCTGTCTCCATCCATTTCCCCCCTCTCCCCACTGCAGGTAGATCCAGTGACAGATACAGCCATGGCTTCGAGGAAACCCTGCCCCACACTCCTGCTGCCCCTTGTCCTGTTGGCTCCCTGCCTGGCTCAGCTCAGCGAAGGCACCAGCTACTCACAGTTCTTGAACCAACATATTGACTTCCCCAAGAGCGGCATCTCCAGTGACCAGAGCTACTGCGAACTCATGATGCATGACCCATCTTGTACAAAATGCATCATAATTATGCCATAATCATATCATAATAATATTACTATGACAAATATGGGGTGTAGTGTCAGTCGCCAGGGAACTTGTGAGATATAACATCGATGTCACTGCCCTCAGTGAGACAAGGTGTCCGACTGAAAGTCAACTGAGAGAAGGGAAACTTTTTCTGGAAAGGAAAATCTGCAGAGGACAGACACATCCATGGTGTTGGTTTTGCAATTCAGAAGAAATTTGTCAGTCAGCTTGCAGAATTTCCTATAGGAATCAATGAACATCTTATGACTCTTCAGTTCAAGCTCAGCAACAACCAGTCTGCTGCTGTCATCAGCGCATATGCTCCAACACTCAGTGCTGATGAGGATACTAAGGAACAATTCTATACAGATCTTGACAGAGTCTGGACCAACATTCCCAAGGAGGACAAGATCATTCTCCTCAGAGATTTCAACACTAGAGTCGGGTGTGAGTCAGATCTTGGAAAAGAAGATGTAGGGAAGGCCAACTCCAATGGCACCCTCCTCTTGAGCAAATGCCTAGAACATGGCCTGGTCATCACAATCACCCTCTTTAGACAAAGTGAAAAGTATAAGACCACCTGGAGACACCCTCGCTCCAGGCATTGGCACCTTCTTGGCTATGTTCTCATTAGAGCTCAAGATCAGAAGGATGTCTGCATCATGAGGGTCATGCATGAAACCGATGACTGTTGGATAGATTATCGCCTTCTTAGATCCATCATGGATTTCCTGATCGCCTCAAGGCATCATAAGCAGGCAAAATCAGTACAAAAGAAATTCAACGTCAAGTCTCTTCAGGATATAGCGAATTGGGAGAAACTTCAGGAGTGTCGCCAGGAGAGGTTTGTCACCGTCATGCCTACAGCTGCCGATGATGATGGTGAAAATTTCTGGATGGGATTTGTGACATTATACTCCATATGCTTTATTAAAATATGTTTATGACTGTGAATATGATGTGACTGGAATATGCTTTATGCAAAAGGTCTCTTGTAAGGTATCATTACAAAGCTTATAATCTACTGGGTGTGTTCATCCTATATGTATGAATGTATCATTCTTTATCTGAAACTAGGAATATGAAATATAACTCCTAGGTCCTATTATAATTATGCAAAGTGTGGGCCATTAATGGTGGTTTAGAATCTTGATGGCTCCCATTGACTAGGACAATTGGCTGTAAATTGCTCTGCTTACTTGCAAAGCTTCCTGTATATGTGTGTGCCAGCCAGTGGATAATGAAGTCTCACAGGACATGTGAACATGTCACTTGATACTGGAATCCATCTTAAACCTGGTGCTTTTCCATTTAGAAGGAGGAGTAGGAATCCAGAGAAAGACAAAGGATTCCCGCCTTGTGCCAAAGATATAAAAGGGGGTGGAACAGAACAAAGGGAGCTTCCAGTCATGAGAAAACCCCTAGTTTCCATCTAAGATGCCTGCTGGAACTGACAAGGACTGTACCAGGGGAAAGGATTGGGCCCAGACTAGGAAGAAGTCTAGTCTGTGAAAGAAGCTTATTGGAACATCTCTGAGGGTGAGATATTATCTGTAATCAGTTTCTTAATGTATTAGGCTTAGGCTTGTGTGTTTTGTTTTATTTTGCTTGGTAATTTACTTCGTTCTGTCTGTTATTACTTGGAACCACTTAAATCCTACTTTTTATATTTAATAAAATCACTTTTGTCTATTGATAAACCCAGAGTAAGTGATTAATACCTGGGGGAGCAAACAGCTGTGCATATCTCTCTATCAGTGTTATAGAGGGCAGACAATTTATGAGTTTACCCTGTATAAGCTTTATACAGAGTAAAACGGATTTATTTGGGGTTTGGATCCCATTGGGAACTGGGTGTCTGGGTGCTGGAGATAGGTGACCTGCTGAGCAGTTTTTGGTTAAAGCCTCCAGCTTTGGGGGTGTGGTTTAGACTCTGAGTCTGTGTTGCAACAGGCTAGCGTGTCTGGCTCAACAAGTCAGGGTTTTGGAGTCCCAAGCTGGCAGGGAAAATGGGCTCAGAGGTAATCTCAGCACATCAGGTGACAGTCCCAAGGGGGTCTCTGTGACCGAACCCGTCACAGGATTAAAGGCTGCCATTCTTTCGGCATGTGCTGAGTCCATTGGCTATGTCACCCGCCATCACCAAGATTGGTTTGATGAGAATGATGCTGAGATTCAAGGCCTGCTCGACTGGAAAAGAAAACCTCATTGCATTTGGCGAAATGACATATTAAACCATCAGAAGAAAGAGACATACAAGCAACTAAAGGCTGAAGCCCAAAGGAAAATCCACGACATCAAAAACAAGTGGTGACGAGAAAAGGTGAAGGAGATTGAGCTTTATGCTGATAAACATGACATGAGGAGCTTTTTTCAGGAAACAAGGGCCATTTATGGTCCATGTTCCCATGGCCTCACACCACGCCAAGCCCAAGACAGGTCAATGAACCTTAAGTATACACCAAAGTCATCAAAGCCAGATGGAAGGAGCATGGCCTTCATTGATTTGACAAAGGCCTTCGACTCCATCAAATGGAAGGTGCTGGCCAGATTTGGCTGCCCTCCAACATTTATTGAGGTCCTAAGGCTTCTCCATGATCAGATGACTGTCACCATTCTCTGTAATGGCCTGGAGATGGACCCTCATCAACACTGGGGTTAAGCAAAGATACATTATTGCCCCAACCTATTTAGCAGTCATTTTGGTCCTCGTTAAAGACTGCCTCCCCACTGGAGTTGAGATTCAATACAGAATGGATGGGTGGCTTTTTAATCTTCGATGTCTCCGCTCAAAGCCTAAAGTGCTCAGGGCATCCATTACTGATCTTCAGTATGCTGATGATTGTGTCATCCCCGGGCACACTGAGAATGACCTTCAGTCCACATTGGATTTTTTTGCACAAGCTTACCGAAGCCTAGGACTCTCACTCAATATTGAGAAGACTGAAGTACTCCATCAGCCTGCTTCAGGCCTTGCACATAACTCACCACAAATCACCATCGAGGGTCAGACTTTGGAGACAGTCGAGCACATCTGCTACCTCGGTAGCCCACTTCCTCAAAGTGCAAAAATTGACGATGAGATCAAGCACAGGATCCAGTGTGCAAGTGCTTCCTTTGGGAAATTGCTCCGAAATGTTTTCACAGACTGTGACCTACGGAAGGACACCAAGATCCAGATCTATGTGACAATTGTTGTTCCTACACTCCTTTGTGGATGCGAAACTTGGGTGATTATCAACAGAACCTCAAGAGTCTGGAGAGGTGTCACCAACGATGCCTCTGGAAGATCCTTCGCCTCAAGTGGAAAGATCACTCCACTAATGCCAGTATCCTCACTGAAGTCAACGTCACCAGCATAGAAGCAATGATCCTCATGCACCAACTCCGCTGGGCTGGACATTGTGTGCGGATGCCAGACTCTCACCTCCCAAAACAAGTAATAGAATATCTGGGTTGGAAAGGACTTCTGGAGGTCATCTAGTCCAACCCCTTGCTCAAAGCAGGACCACACCCCAGACAGATTTTTACCTCAGGTCCCTAAATGGCCGCCTCAAGGATTGAACTCACAACCGTGGATTTAGCAGGCCAATGCTCAAACCACTGAGCTATCCCTCCCCCCTCTACTCTTAGCTCACCCAGGGTCAGAGATCCCATGGTGGTCAGAGGAAATGCTACAAAGATGCACTGAAAGCGTATCTTAAGAAAACTGAGGTGGACCTCACAAGCTGGGAGGAGCAAGCCATCAACCGACCCCAATGGCACCACATCCTCCATCAGGCAGTGGCCCGCTTGGAGGAAAAGTGCCTTGCCCTCAAAGCTGAAAAGAGAGAGAGAAGGAAGGAAAAAGAAAGAATTTTCTCCCAGCAGGCAGCTCACCCGTCAGGAAATGTTTGTACCTACTGCGGGTGGATCTGTGGTTCCAAGCTCGGACTCCTGAGTCATCTCAGGACCCATCTGTAAATCAGTAGTAGAGATCATCCTCGAATCGAGGGCTTGCCGACAAATAGGAGTGTGTCTGCTGCATGCATTGTGTCTGCTGGGTTGAATGGGGGGTAGAGGGAGGGTGTGGAGGAATGGGAGGGGGTTACGTGTCAGGACAGAGGGGCACCAACAGAGTTGGGGGGGAATAACAGAACCCAGGGCTGGGATAGCAGGGTGTTGTGGGTTGGGATTGAGGGGCACCGGCAAAGCTGTGTTGGTGGCAGGGCTGGGATAGCAGGGGGCTGTGGGTTGGGATTGAGGGGCACCGGCAGAGCTGTGTTGGGGGCAGGGCTGGGATAGCAGGGTGCTGGGGGGCAGGATGGAGGGGCACTGGGCAGATCATGGGCAGATCCCAGATATCTGACAGCAAATATTTACAGAATGTGGTGTCTACTTTTTATGGCCATTGATTGGGAGTCTGTGCTCCCCAGCTGTGCTCGCTGAGTCGCTCACTGTGTGTCTCACGGACCTTGGGCCTGTCCAGGCTCCATCTAATGGGCACCAGAGTGGGAGGGGGCTCAGTGGCTTTCACCTCAGCAGGGATCTGGATCCATCTCTCAGACGAGAGCTGCAGCCCCAGGACAAGGTGAGGTGACAACCCAGCTGGCGTCAGGTGCAGAGGGGTCTCCAGTATTCAGGCAGGAGATCGCAATTTCAGAGTCAGCTGGTGTCCGCCTGGCTTCAAGTGGTGAGATTGGGGGGAGGGGTTAGAAGCCAGGAGTCCTGGGTTCTCACCTTGCTCTGTGGGGTCTAGTGGGTTAGATCAGGGCATGGTGGGAACCAGGAGGGGTGGGTTCTAGTCCTGCCCTGCGATGGCTGAGGGGTCTAATGGGTTAGACCATGGAGCTAGGACTCCTGGGTAGAGTGGGGCAAAGTTTGTATGCGTTTATTCACCCAAATTGTCCTGCATGGTGATGCTGAGTAGCCACTGGGCCTGGGACCGCCTGTGAGAATTACTCTGGTTAACGCCTGCACCTCAGATGTGAGCCACCCAGTTTCCAGGCCCTGCTCCAACAGCAGTTCAGCCAAAGTGGAGCAGGGCAGCTCTAAGCAGAGCGAGTGAGGAGTCCCCAGTTGAGAGGGGGCAGATCTCTGGTCTAATCCCTTCCTCTTGGCAGGCAGAGGGGGGATTTGAACTGGGTTTTCCCACAGCCCTGGGTGAATGCTGTAACCACTGGGCTGAATGTTACAAGGGAGCCTGTCCCCAGTGGCCATTTTGTGGCTTTAGTCCTCTGCTTTTGTCCAAATGGCCCAAACTGGAAAGAAACCGAAACCTTTCACGTCAAGCCAAACAGAAACGTTTCCTGTCCAGCCAACTTGGAATTTTTTGACTTTTTATTTTGCCAAAAAATTTGAACAATTTGGAGTTTGGTTCAACCCGAGAGAAAACTAGTTCTTGGTGGCTGGGAACTGAAAACTCCATAATTCACCCAGCTCTATGCCTGGATTCTGTGTCTCATTCTGGGAGGGAGTGGGGTCCAGTGGCTAGTCGGGAGGGACTCCTGGGTTCTATCCCCAGCTGTGGGAGGCGGGTGGGGTTGAGTGGGTTAAAGTGAGGCAGGGGCTGGGAGCCAGGACTAGTGGTTTCTATTTCTGAATGAGGGAAAGGAATGGGCTGTAGTTGGTTAAAACTGGGAGAAAGGACTTGTAACTTCTATTCCCACCCCCTGAGGGCAGAGGGACCTAGGTGTTAAGTAAAGGGATTCTATCCGCCAGGTGATGGTGAATTGGAGCTGGGCAATGGTGAGTATATGGGTGGGGCACCCCACACTTATACACCCCCAGCACCCAAAAAGTTTTAGGAACTGTGTTCCAGGTTGGCCGTGTGACTCTGGCACCCCCTTGTGGCCCCAGGGCCAATGGCTCTTGGGTTAATCGGAGTTGCTGTGAATCAAACAGATAAGTCCCATCTCACTGCCCTGGGAGGAGAGGGGTTGTGGGGGCAGAGTGGAGTGGAAGGGAGGGGTTTGGGCCAAGGAGGTTCCATGGAGGAGGCAGATCCCCACCCCACCCTGTCTCCATCCATCTCCCTCGTCTCCCCACTGCAGGTTGATCCAGTGACAGATACAGCCATGGCTCCGAGGGGACACCACCCCACCCTCCTGCTGCCCCTCGTCTTCCTGGCCACCGGCCTGGCCCAGCCCAGTGAAGGCGCCAGCTACTCGCAGTTTTTGAACCAACACATCGATCTTCCCAAGAGCAGCACCTCCAGTGACCAGAACTACTGCAAACTCATGATGCAGCACCGGGGCCTGACCCGTCTGTGACGGTACCTCCCATAAGGCTTTATGGGAATATGACATAACTGGAATATGTTTTGTGCTGCCTGTGCCATGTAACATATCTCTGTAAAGGTTATGGTCTACTATAACTATTCATCCTATTTGTACACATATATCATTTTGTACTTGAGGTTAAGAATATTGGCTGTATACTTGCTTGATTTCTAAGTAAGCTTTGTGAGGCATTTGGTCAGCTTCTTTAGGAAAGTATTCGCAAGGTTAAGTACCCAATCAGGAAGCACTTGGGATGCTCCAATCCACATAAGAGGTCTTCCTGGAGACATACAAGATACCATGTGGACAATGGCTTCTGCCTGTAAAGACTGTGAGTCATGCATGGACATGTGAGTTGCCCAGGTGACTTCAGAACTCCATCTTGGAGCTGTACTTTGCATAGGAGTGAGGAGGAGGGTCTCCACCCATAAGAGAAAGTCTATTTAAACCCGTGGGAGACCCCTCCATTTTGGTCTTCAGCTGGCTAAAGAGAGAACCTCCCCACCCCCCAGGATACTTGGAAGAAACTGGAATAAAGGGCTGTGAGTGATTGCTGGACCCATGCTAAAAGGAGATTAGTCTGTAAAAGGGAGCATTCTGGAACTGGTGAGGATCTTATCTGTATTCAGTGTTTGATTAGACATAGATTTGCGCATTTTGTTTTATTTTGCTTGGTGTCTTACTTTGTTCTGTCTGTTACTACTTGGAACCACTTAAATCCTACTTTCTGTATTTAATAAAATCACTTTTTACTTATTAATTAACTCAGAGTATGTATTAATACCTGGGGGAGCAAACAACTGTGCATATCTCTCTATCAGTGTTATAGAGGGAGAACAATTTATGAGTTTACCCTGCATATGCTTTATACAGGGTAAAACGGATTTATTTGGGTTTAGACCCCATTGGGAGTTGGGCATCTGAGTGCTAAAGACAAGCACACTTCTGTGAGCTGTTTTCAGGTAAACCTGCAGCTTTGGGGCAAGTAATTCAGACCCTGGGTCTTTGATGGAGCAGACGGGAGTGTCTGGCTCAGCAAAAACAACAAGGAGTCTGGTGGCACCTTAAAGACTAACAGATTTATTTGGGCATA
>NW_020664963.1:1236805-1281362 GCF_002925995.2 Terrapene triunguis | reverse complement strand
CTGATACTTGGCTCAACAAGACAGGGTGCTGGAGTCCTGAGCTGGCAGGGAACACAGGAGCAGAGGTAGTCTTGGCACATTAGGTGGCAGCTCCCAAGGGGGTTTCTTTGATCCAACCCGTCACACCGCCCTTTCTGCATAACCAGCAACACCTTCATCCAAGCCCCCACCAACCAAGTCCAGGGCGTTTGCAGCAGCGGAAGGAAACGGATCCGCGACAACGTCTACAACAGTATCGCATGCTTCCACGTCGCCACATGCCAGCTGACATCCATTTCCCCACTAGGGCTATCTACAAGGCTAGACTCTGGAACCGCAGGATCTGTGTGACCTGTGCCCAGGGGCGGCCCGTGCACTTAGACAGAGTCCTGTAGAGCCATGGCACTGGCCATGGGCTGGGAGCAGGGGGTCCCTTGCTCTCCTGCTTTCACTCCTGGGCAGCCTCTGTCACTCGGGGCTCTCCTGCCCCATCCCTGCACCTACTGGGCAATGCCGGCCATGAGTCTCCACATGGACATTCAGTGTCTTCCCTTATCCCATAGGCTGGCAGCTTGGGGCCTGCAGGGGGATTTCCCATGCTGGGTGCCCAGTTCCCATCCACACGAATGAAAATCCAGGTGCCCAGCCCCCCCTCCCCATCTGACACTGAGACCCTCAGCCTGAGCCCAGCATCCGCCTCACTGGGTGGCCATTATACAGTACGGCTGCCCCCTCCCACCCAGCATCCATTAGGTATCAGGGGCAGGTTGTGGGGAGAAGATTGTCCCAGGCGGGGCCCTGGAAGCTGTCACTGAGTTTTGTTTCCTTGCTGCTTCTTGCAATAAAACACTTTCCTGCCAATGCAGAACGAGTGGGAGTGGCATTTGTGGGGGCTGGGGGCAGAGTCACTGTGTATCTGTTGATCTCAAACCCTCGGGCTATTTTGGGAATATGACTACGTTGTTTAAAGGGATCAGGGAAGGGGCTTGGGGTCATGCCCCTTTGCTAAGCAGTGAACATGATCAAAACCAGGTCAAGGGGCCTAGCTGGGGGATCTAGGATGAATGATTAAGACCATTTGGGGTATGATCAGAGACATGGGTTGATCCCGAAATCTGTTTTAAAAGAATTGGTAGAATCAGTCAACCTTAAAGAAGCTTTTTTCCCAGGGTTGTATCTCAGGAACCACAGCATCAAGTGACCTCAAATTTGGATTAATAATCCTAACCCATGTTCCCATGAGATGAAATACATTTCAAGTCGATCTAAATAATGGAGCAAGTTTTAGAAAAGTCACTGATGTAACAGAAAGGAGTTCTTAACAGTAGTTATAACAGAACTGGTGCTGCATTAAAATCCAGTTCATTTTTGGAGCTATCCTGTTTGCTTCATCGGGGTTTTACAGAAGCTTAAAATCTGCCTCAAACTGGTCCAAACTTGCCACATCAAACTTCTTTGTAAATGTAAGGAGACTGCTGGCCCTTTACCAAAACTCAGTGGGGTGTTTTGGTTAGCTAGTTCCCAGGACTAAAAGGAAGGGGAAGAGTCGATGGGAAATCAGGACCCTGAGACTGACGGTCCCCAGGAACAATGGGGAGAGGCCAATGCTCCAGGTCAGCCTGATTGACAGGGCGGGCAGGCTAATGAGGGAGTCAGGAGCCCAGGAGGTTCCCATACTGCAAGTGAGTTGGAATTGCCTGGAACAGAGTGGAGCCAAGCTCAGGAGAGAGCAGGGGGCCCGAGCTGAGCTGAGCTGAGGAGCAGAGCTGTGCCAGCCAGAGAGAACCAGAGAAGCAGCCCAGGGGGAACATGTCAGTGCTGGGAGCAGAGCAGAAGCAGCCCAGAGAGCAGACCTGTGCTGGGAGGAGAGCTGCAGCAACCAGAGCCAGGGGGTGAGAAAAGCAGCCCAGGGAGCTGGAGGCAGAGTGGAGCTGGAGCTGGATAGGGTGACCAGGTGTCTGGTTTTCGACCAGAATGCCCGGTCGAAAAGAGACCCTGGCGGCTCCAGTCAGCACCGCCGACCAGGCCATTAAAAGTCCAGTTGGCGGTGTTGTGGGTCTAAGGCGAGCTAGTCCCTACCTGTCCTGGCACGGTGCTGTGTCCCAGAAGTGGCCAGCAGCAGGTCAGGCTCCTAAGCAAGGAGGCCACAGGGCTCTGCGCGCTGCCCCCACCCCAAGCATCGGCTCCGCACTCCCAAAGGCTGGGAACCACGGGCAAGAGCACAGCGTGGAGCCTTCTGGCCCTCCCGCCTAGGAGCCAGAACTGCTGGCCGCTTCAGGGCACAGCGCGGAGTCAGGACAGGTGGGAAGCCTGCCTTAGCCCCCCGCTGTGCTGCTGACCGGGAGCCGCCAGGGTAAGCCCGAGCCCCAACCCCTGCCCCAGCCCTTAGCCCCCCCAAACCCAGAGCCCCTTCCTGCACCCCAAACCCCTCATCCTTGGCCCCACCCAAGAGACTGCACCCCCAGATTGAGCCCTCATCTCCCCTGCACCCCAACCTCCTGTCCCAGCCCAGAGCCTCCTCCCATACTGTGAACCCCTCTTCCCCACCCCCAGCCTGGCACCCCTTCCTGCACCCCCAACCCCCCATCCCCAGCCCCACCCCACAGCCCGCACTGCTAGACGGAGTCCTCACCCTTTCCTGCATCCCAACCTGCTGCCCCAGCCCAGAGCCCTCTCCCACACCCTGAACCTCTCATTTCTGACCCCAGCCAGGAGCCTGCACCCCCAGTTGGAGCCCTCACCCCCTCCCGCACCCCAAGCCCCTGCCCCAGCCCAGTGAAAGTGAGTGAGGGTAGGGCAGAGCAAGCCACCGCTGGAGGGGAAATGTAGTGAGCGGGCGGCAGGGCCTTGGGTAAGGGGTGGGGAAGGGGCGTGGCTAGGGTGTTTGGTTTTGTGCAATTAGAAAGTTGGCAACCCTAGACCTGTAGCTGGAGCAGTCCAGAGCTAGGTGCGTGAGCAGCTGGGGAGAGCAAAGGGGACCCTGGGTAGCAGGCCCAGCACAGGGAGATGCCCCCAGCCAAGAAAGGCTTTGTAGGCAAGACCTGGAGGGGGTTCGTAACCCCAAGGGGGGAGAGGGAGAGGCTGACTCTGGGAAGAAGGGTCCTGCCCCCTAGAGCCTGAGGGCGTGTGGCCACTGCCAGAGCAAGTGTCTGACTCGCAGCATCCCTTCAGCACAGCCAGGGCCTGGGCAGGAGGCCTGGGACGTGTGAGGGACAGACTGTGAACTGCCCTTACATTCCAGAGACGCTGGTTGTGATGGCCCTGTGCCACCGAGCAGTGTTACGTGTTTTCCTTTAACCTTTCCCATTTTTTCCTTATTTTTTGAAAATTGGTTGCTGTTTAATAAATTGTATTTGCTTTGAATTGTATGTGATGATCAGTGGCTCAGGGAAGCCTCCAGTTCAGAGAGAGCACCCCGGAGTGGGGACACCCTAGCCCCTGCACTAAGTGACCACGACCAGGTTGGGGGTCAAGCCCCCCAGAAATCCTGGGCCCAGCCTTGTTGGGGTTACGAGGACTCTGCCACACAGGAGATTGGAAGGGGAGTCCTCTAGGTCAGGCAGGGCTCTGGGTAAAGGAAGTGGGAGCGAGGACTCAGATCCTTTTGCTAGCCCATTTCACCGGGGTAGTGTATAAGCCAGGAAAGTTCCCAACAATAGCGGGACCATTCCCCCACTTACATAAACATTATTAAATCTTAAAGACAGCCACGACATTTGAATAGCCACGACTGTCTCTTCTCCATCACGGTCTTTGGAGAGGAAGCTCTCGTCTTTCCCAGGGCTTCTCTGCACTTGAATCACTGAAGCTGCACCACTGCATTGTTTTAAGGGTAGGTTCCCCAAGGACGATAAATAGTCTATACTCCGATGGCTTCTTGATTAGACAACAGCCCAGTAAGGTGATTGGATTCCATGGCACATAAAGCATCTCACCATTTCCATAGCCATGATATCAGAAGCTTTGCACTTAGCTAAAGTATTTGCAAACACGCATCTCCAAAGAAGCTAGAGCCGTCTTCAAGTATATAAGTAGCAATCAAAGCTTGCACCATTTAGAGGAAACGGGAGTTAGGCAGAAATCACCCATATCCTCTGCAAAACATTTTCCAAGCAGTATGTCCTTCTTCAAATTGCAGGGATACATACCGCCTTTCAGAGTGCTTACAGAAGGTTTTACTTTCAATCAGGAATTAGTAAGGGTTTAAATGGAGGGTTATTGCTAGAAAGAGAGAAGGGAGAAACTCCCACTTTTACAGCTTCTTTTTATGGCTTCTGATAAGGATCCTTTCTGATACTGAATACAGAGCACTTAGACATTCCTTTCAAGTCAGGATTCCCTTTAAACCACAAACATCCTCCTTGCTTGTTCTCCAGATAATCTCATCCCTCTACCAGACTGCTGTCCTGGTCTTTGACAAGGTCCAAGTGGTTTGTTTGCCTTTTGACCCATGTGGTTTTAACACCTGCCATTCACAGTGTATTTACAACTTTCCACTAAAGACTTCAAGTAATTATTGCAGACAACAAACAATGCTTATCTACCTTTGCAAAACATAGCAGAAAAAAAAGAGAGTCTAAACGGCTAAAGGACGATACAAGTTATACAAGTTATGACTTAGAGCCTGTGTAAACACACTTGAGTGACATAAAGATGGTTTTATGACCAGAGACGTGCTGTCTTCCTCACACGCGACTTATCCCTGGGTGATGGTGTGGTGTGTAGAGAGCTGTCACTTCAAGTGCAAGGGGTTCCCCGATCCTGCTGACAGGCTAGGGGGCTCTGGAGGGGAGCATTTGATCTGGGTCTTCAGCACAGTCAGTCTGCAGAGAGCCTGCCTGGAGTAAGGTGGGGTGGATTGTGCCTTAGGGAGCAGCCTGTTTTCTCTCTCTGTGTTTTTGGATTCTTGTGTGTTATGGTTCTGGATTCTAAGAAATAAAGTTGCTACCTTCCAACAATAGTATTGTATGTTTTTTATCTAACGTATCTGTGTGCATGCCATAAACGTGACAGAAAGCAAAATCCTTCTTGAATTTCTTTAATTACCCTGAGCAATTAAAAATATAGGCATGTCAGTTGTTACATTTTCCAAATATCCTGGATAAAAATAATTGTGAGTGTCTCCTTAGTTCAGTGAAGGCACAGGCAAGTTTGTAATGAGCTAACATTCAAACAAAAAATAATAACCATTTTTGCATCAGTACTGAGGTTTACACGCCCCCTCCTTCTACTCGATATTCCTACTGGGGTTTGGTTCAGAGGGAAATCTGCTGCTCTGGCTGCAATAAAATATTTTACTGCCATTGCAAACTGGCATTGTGTGTGTTTGGGGTGGGAGCGGGGCTAGGATGTCCAGGGCTGAACAAGCGGCCCATTGTGCTCAGCGCTGCACAAACGCAGAACAAAAACACCATCTGGTTTCTGTCTCTCTGCAGAGTCAGGCACTATTTCCTCATTGGCCGCTGGGTTAGATCTCTCTGCTGTTCTCATTCACACACACCCCAGCATAGGTGGGGCAGAGGCACCGTGATCTGAGCTCTTTGGGAAAAGGAAGGATGCCACTAGCTTGGTTGTCCCAGGGCAGCGTCTTGTGGCAGGAGAGTCAGGACTCCTGTCCAGCGCCTGCCACAACGGTGGCCCTGATCTCTGTCGGGGTCTGTGCAGCGCCTGGCAAAACGGTGCCCTGACTTCGGTTGCAGCCCCAAGGTGTTCCCAGAGCACCCATAACCAATTCCTAGGCAATTAACAGGGTATCATGGGTGGCTCCATGTCTGCAGGGGGGAGAAATTTCATTGCTGTGCTGTAGTCCCATCATTGCCCATTATGACTGGGTCCCACGTGCTCGGTGCTGGACAAACACAGCACCAGAGACAATCCCAGCAGCAGACCCTACAGTGTCACAGCCACCGGCAGGGAAAGGGGTGGGGATGGGGACAGAACATGGAGGCCAGAGACCATGGTGATGGGTGTCACAGGCTTGTTAGAGACGGGCATTGTGGCTGCTGGGTTGAATGGGGGGTAGAGGGATGGTGTGGAGGAATGGGAGGGAGCTGTGGATGAGGACATAGGGGCACCCAGAGAGCTGGTGGGGAATGCGGAGTCCAGGGCTGGGATAGCAGGGGTTGGGGGTCGGGATTGAAGAACACCGGCAGAGCTGTGTTGGAGGCAGAGCAGGGATAGCAGGGTGCTGGGAGGTGGGATTGAGAGGCACTGGCAGATCACAGAATCATAGAAGATTAGGGTTGGAAGAGATCTCAGGAGGTCATCTAGTCCAACCTCATGCTCAAAGCAGGATCAACACCAACTAAATCATCCCAGCCAGGGCTTTGTCAAGCCGGGCCTTAAAAACTTCTAAGGATAGAGATTCCACCACTTCCCTAGGTAACCTATTCCAGTGCTTCACCACCCTCCTAGTGAAAAAGTTTTTACTAATATCCAACCTGAACCTCCCCCACTGCAACTTGAGACCATTGCTCTTTGTTCTGTCATCTGCCACCACTAAGAACAGCCGAGCTCCATCCTCTTTGGAACCCCCCTTCAGGTAGTTGAAAGCTGCTATTAAATCCCCCCTCATTCTTCTCTTCTGCAGATTAAACAATCCCAGTTCCCTCAGCCTCTCCTCATAAGTCATGTGCCCCAGCCCCCTAATGATTTTCGTTGCCCTCCGCTGGACTCTCTCCAAATTGTCCACATCATTTCTGTAGTGGGGCGCCCAAAACTGACCATAATACTCCAAGTGTGGCCTCACCAGTGCCAAATAGAGAGGAATAATCCCTTCCCTAGATCTGCTGGCAATGCTCCTACTAATGCAGCCCAATATGCCGTTAGCTTCTTGGCAACAAGGGCACACTGCTGACTTATATCCAGCTTCTCATCCACTGCAATCCCCAGGTCCTTTTCTGCAGAACTGCTGCTTAGCCAGTCGGTCCCCAGCCTGTAGTGGTGCATGGGATTCTTCCATCCTAAGTGCAGGACTCTGCTCTTGTCCTTGTTGAACCTCATCAGATTTCTTTTGGTCCAATCCTCCAATTTGTCTAGGTCACTCTGGACCCTATCCCTACCCTGCAGCGTATCTATCTCTCCCCCCAGCTTAGTGTCATCTGCGAACTTGCTGCGGGTGCAATTCATCCCATCATCCAGATCATTAATAAAGATGTTGAACAAAACCGGCCCAAGGGCAGATCCCAGATATCTGACAGCAAATATTTACCGAATGTGGTTTCTACTTTTTATGGCCATTGATCAGGAGTCTGCTCCCCTAATCTCTGCTCGCTGAATCGTTCACTGTGTGTGTCCCAGACCATGGGCCTGGCCGGGCTCCATATAACAGGCACCAGAGTGGGAGGAGGTCCCTGGCTTTCATCTCAGCAGGGATCCGGATCCATCTCTGAGAAGGGAGCTGCAGCCCCAGGACAAGGTGAGGTGATGACCCAGCTGGTGTCAGGTGCAGAGGGGTCTCCAACATTCAAGCAGGAGATCACAATTTCAGAGTCAGCTGGTGTCCGCCTAGCTTCAAGTGGTGAGGTCAGGGCAGGAGGGTTAGAAGTCAGGAGTCGGGAGTTCTGGCCTTGCTCTGGGGGGGTCTAGTGGGGTAGAGCAGAGAAGGGTGGGAGCTAGGATTGGTGGGTTCTAGTCCTGCCCTGGGATGGTTGTGGAGTCTAATGGGTTAGGCCAGGGCATGGTGGGAGCCAGAAGAGGTGGGTTATAGCCCTGCTTTAGGGTGGCTGGGGATTCTAGTGGGTTAGACCAGGGAGCCAGGACTCCTGGGTAGAATAGGGCAAAATTTGTATCAATTTATTCACCTGCCTGACTTAGTAAAGCTTTGAAACTTTACAATGAGGAAGAAAAATGCTGCTTTTAACCCTCTTAATTTAAACGAAACAAGCACAGAAATAATTTCTTAACCTTGTCAAATACTAAATTTAAAACTTTTCCTTTTTTTAAGTCATTTACATTTAACACAGCACTAGATTTGTTTTTGTTTTTTGTCTCTGTGGCTGCCTGATTGCGTATATAACCCCTTTGGGGTTTAGAGAGCATGGCCCTTTAAATCTTTTTCCTAAGGGGGAGGGGGAGAGTAAGAAAAAAGGAGGGAAACTCCAGGGGGCAGCGCTGGAGCTCCAGGGAGAGGGAGAGGCAGCCTGCAGGCCCTGGAAAAGTGAAGCAGCAGAGAACCTGCCTGAAGCCTGGGAAGGACAGGGCCGATCGGGGACACCCCAGGACAGGAGCCAGGAGGAGCACTGTGCCAGGGAGAATCATAGAATCATAGAATATCAGGGTTGGAAGGGACCTCAGGAGGTCATCTAGTCCAACCCCCTGCTCAAAGCAGGACCAATTCCCAACTAAATCATCCCAGCCAGGGCTTTGTCAAGCCTGACCTTAAAAACCTCCAAGGAAGGAGATTCCACCACCTCCCTAGGTAACGCATTCCAGTGCTTCACCACAGTCCTAGTGAAATAGTGTTTCCTAATATCCAACCTAGACCTCCCCCACTGCAACTTGAGACCATTGCTCCTTGTTCTGTCATCTGCCACCATTGAGAACAGCCGAGTTCCATCCTCTTTGGAACCCCCCTTCAGGTAGTTGAAGGCTGCTATCAAATCCCCCCTCATTCTTCTCTTCTGGAGACTAAACAATCCCAGTTCCCTCAGCCTCTCCTCATAAGTCATGCGCTCCAGACCCCTAATCATTTTTGTTGCCCTCCGCTGGACTCTTTCCAATTTTTCCACATCCTTCCTGTAGTGTGGGGCCCAAAACTGGACTCAGTACTCCAGATGAGGCCTCACCAATGTCGAATAAAGGGGAACGATCACGTCCCTCGATCTGCTGGCAATGCCCCTACTTATACAGCCCAAAATGCCGTTAGCCTTCTTGGCAACAAGAGCACACTGTTGACTCATATCCAGCTTCTCGTCCACTGTGACCCCTAGGTCCTTTTCTGCAGAACTGCTACCTAGCCATTCGGTCCCTAGTCTGTAGCTGTGCATGGGATTCTTCCGTCCTAAGTGCAGGACTCTGCACTTGTCCTTGTTGAACCTCATCAGGTTTCTTTTGGGTCAATCCTCTAATTTGTCTAGGTCCCTCTGTATCCGATCCCTACCCTCTAGTGTATCTACCACGCCTCCTAGTTTAGTGTCATCTGCAAACTTCCTGAGAGTGCAGTCCACACCATCCTCCAGATCATTAATGAAGATATTAAACAAAACCGGCCCCAGGACTGACCCTTGGGGCACTCCGCTTGAAACCGGCTGCCAACTAGACATGGAGCCATTGATCACTACCCGTTGAGCCCGACAATCTAGCCAGCTTTCTATCCACCTTACAGTCCATTCATCCAGCCCATACTTCTTTAACTTGGCAGCAAGAATACTGTGGGAGACCGTATCAAAAGCTTTGCTAAAGTCAAGGAATAACACATCCACTGCTTTCCCCTCATCCACAGAGCCAGTTATTTCATCATAGAAGGCAATAAGGTTAGTCAGGCACGACTTCCCCTTGGTGATCCATGCTGACTGTTCCTGATCACTTTCCTCTCCTCTAAGTGTTTCATAATTGATTCCTTGAGGACCTGCTCCATGATTTTTCCAGGGACTGAGGTGAGGCTGACTGGCCTGTAGTTCCCCGGATCCTCCTTCTTCCCTTTTTTAAAGATGGGCACTACATTAGCCTTTTTCCAGTCATCCGGGACCTCCCCCGATCGCCATGAGTTTTCAAAAATAATGGCTAATGGCTCTGCAATCTCATCCGCCAACTCCTTTAGCACCCTCGGATGCAGCACATCCGGCCCCATGGACTTGTGCACATCCAGTTTTTCTAAATAGTCCCGAACCACTTCTTTCTCCACAGAGGGCTGGTCACCTTCTCCCCATATTGTGCTGCCCAGTGCAGCAATCTGGGAGCTGACCTTGTTTGTGAAGACAGAGGCAAAAAAATCATTGAGTACATTAGCTTTTTCCACATCCTCGGTCACTAGGTTGCCTCCCTCATTCAGTAAGGGGCCCACACTTTCCTTGACTTTCTTCTTGTTGCTAACATACCTGAAGAAACCCTTCTTGTTACTCTTAACATCTCTTGCTAGCTGCAACTCCAAGTGTGATTTGGCCTTCCTGATTTCACTCCTGCATGCCTGAACAATATTTTTATACTCCTCCCTGGTCATTTGTCCAATCTTCCACTTCTTGTAAGCTTCTTTTTTGTGTTTAAGATCAGCAAGGATTTCACTGTTTAGCCAAGCTGGTTGCCTGCCATATTTACTGTTCTTTCTACACATCGGGATGGTTTGTTCCTGCAACCGCAATAAGGATTCTTTAAAATACAGCCAGCTCTCCTGGACCCCTTTGCCCTTCATGTTATTCTCCCAGGGGATCCTGCCCATCTGTTCCCTGAGGGAGTCAAAGTCTGCTTTTCTGAAATCCAGGGTCCGTATTCTGCTGCTCTCCTTTCTTCCTTGTGTCAGGATCCTGAACTCGACCATCTCATGGTCACTGCCTCCCAGGTTCCCATCCACTTTTGCTTCCCCTACTAATTATTCCCTGTTTGTGAGCAGCAGGTCAAGAAAAGCTCTGCCCCTAGTTGGTTCCTCCAGCACTTGCACCAGGAAATTGTCCCCTACACTTTCCAAAAACTTCCTGGATTGTCTGTGCACCGCTGTATTGCTCTCCCAGCAGATATCAGGGTGATTAAAGTCTCCCATGAGAACCAGGGCCTGCGATCTAGCAACTTCTGCTAGTTGCCAGAAGAAAGCCTCGTCCACCTCATCCCCCTGGTCTGGTGGTCTATAGCAGACTCCGACCACGACATCACCCTTGTTGCTCACACTTCTCAACTTTATCCAGAGACACTCAGGTTTTTCTGCAGTTTCATACCGGAGCTCTTAGCAGTCATACTCCTCTCTTACATACAACGCAACTCCTCCACCTTTTCTGCCCTGCCTGTCCTTCCTCAACAGTTTATATCCATCCATGATAGTACTCCAGTCATGTGAGTTATCCCACCAAGTCTCTGTTATTCCAATCGCATCATAGTTCCCTGACTGTGCCAGGACTTCCAGTTCTCCCTGCTTGTTTCCCAGGCTTCTTGCATTTCTGTATAGGCACTTAAGATAACTCATTGATCGTCCCTCTTTCTCAGTATGAGACAGGAGTCCTCCCCTCTTGCGCTCTCCTGCTTGTGCTTCCTCCCAGGATTCCATTTCCCCACTTACCTCAGGGCTTTGGTCTCCTTCCCCCGGTGAACCTAGTTTAAAGCCCTCCTCACTAGGTTAGCCAGCCTGCTGGCGAAGATGCTCTTCCCTCTCTTCGTTAGGTGGAGCCCGTCCCTGCCCAGCACTCCTCCTTCTTGGAACACCATCCCATGGTTGAAGAATCCAGAGCCTTCTCTCCGACACCACCTGCGTAGCCATTCGTTGACTTCCACGATTCGACGGTCTCTACCCAGGCCTTTTCCTTGCACAGGGAGGATGGACGAGAACACCACTTGCACCTCAAACTCCTTTATCCTTCTTCCCAGAGCCACGTAGTCTGCAGTGATCTGCTCAAGGTCATTCTTGGCAGTATCATTGGTGCCCACGTGGAGAAGCAGGAAGGGGTAGCGATCCGAGGGCTTGATGAGTCTCGGCAGTCTCTCCGTCACATCGTGTATCCTAGCTCCTGGCAAGCAGCAGACCTCTCGGTTTTCCCGGTCGGGGCGGCAGATAGATGACTCAGTCCCCCTGAGGAGGGAGTCCCCGACCACCACCACCCTCCTCCTCCTCTTGGGAGTGGTGGTCGTGGAACCCCCATCCCTAGGACAGTGCATCTTTTGCCTTCCAATCGGTGGAGTCTCCTTCTGCTCCCTTCCCTCAGATGGGTCATCTACTCCACTCTCCGCATTAATACCTGTAGAGAGAACATGGAAACGATTGCTCACCTGTATCTCCATTGCTGGTCCATGGACGCTCCTCTTTCTCCTTCTGGAGGTCACATGCTGCAAAACTTCTTCATCATCCGTCTGTCCCTGCTGCGCCTGCTCTGAATCTTCAGAACATTGTGGCCGTAGAAGCATCTCCTGACGTCTGTCCAGGAAATCTTCATTTTCCCTTATGCAACGCAGAGTCGATACTCGTTTCTCCAGACCTCGAACCTTCTCTTCCAATATGGAGACCAGCTTGCACTTGGTACAGACAAAGTCGCTTCTGTCCTGTGGAAGAAGGACAAACATGACACAACCTGTGCAGGTTACAACAACTGATCGCTCACCTTCCATATCACCTTCCTCTTAAGAGCTTCCTCAGCTGTTGCAAGAACTACTCAGAGAAACCTGCAGATGAAAGCCTCAGTGAGCTCTCCCCAGGCAAACTCCCTCTGTTAGCCTGTGCTGTTCGCCACTCAGCTGGTTCGCTGCTGACTGCCCTTATATACCAGTCAGGCTCACTCAAGGCCCACCTGGAACAAAGCACTCCCAATTCACACTTTTCAAACAAACAAGCAAGCAATCAAGCACACGGTCAAACTGACAAACTGTCCCAGCAACAGACACTTAGATACTCACCAACACAGCCCCCCTAATGCAGCACTTAGCGTACCTCCTCTCCGACAGCTCCCAGGCAAACTCCCTCTGTTAGCCTCTGCTGTTCGCCGCTCAGCTGGTTCGCTGCTGACTGCCCTTATATACCAGTCAGGCCCACTCGAGGCCCACCTGGAACAAAGCACTCCCAATTCACACTTTTCAAACAAACAAGCAAGCAGTCAAGCACACGGTCAAACTGACAAACTGTTCCAGCAACAGACACTCAGATACTCACCAACACAGCCCCCCTAATGCAGCACTTAGCATACCGAGAAGGAATCGCCCGAGAAGGACAGGCCGGAGCTGGACCCAGTATCACGGCTGCCCAGAGCTCCATGGGGCTGTGAGTACTGGGGCTTGGGACTCTGCACTGGGAACAAGGAGGGAGGCTGTAGCTAGTTAAGTGGGGAGGTGGTCGCTCTGTGTGGCTTTGCAGAGAGCGGCAGAAGAGGGCACCGGAGGGGTTTGTTGGGGGAAAGTTCACTGGCGCTGAAGACGACCAGGAGCACCCAAGACTCACCCCTGGACTGGAACTTTGCTCAGGACCCCTGAACTCTGTGTGCAGACACATTGCTCAGTGTCTGCCCTTCCAGACTGTGCTACCACTGGGCCTGTGGGGCCTCGGCTTGGATGCAACCCTGTTCTACTGCTCCCCCTATATTTCCCCTTGTTGTTTTTTGCCTCTCATCCCTCTGTAAATAAATATTTCCCTTGTTATATCCATTGTACTTTTCCTGTGGGTGTGTGTGTTCGTTCACTCTGGGGGATTTGGAACAGGTGCCCCTGGGGTGGAAGGGATTTCTCCTGCTGCGTTCCTGCGCGCGCCATCTCTTGGCCAGAGCTGCCTGCAGAGCAGACTCCATCTTGGCCACAAGGGCGCTAAAGTTACACTTGGTGACCCGTACGGGGACTTTGCAGTACACACACACACACCCCTACATTGCGCACCCTGGGCTCTTCTTCACAGAGCAAAGAAACTCCTTAGTGACTTTCATCTCAGTTAAAAAAAAATGGAGAGAGGATTATTAGAAGACCTGTGCCGAGCGGCACGAATCCCAGTAACCAAAGCTGTGCTGGTGGCGGGGTTCCCAGAAGAGATGGAACCAAATGAAATTGAGGAGAGCTTAGATGCAGCTGAAATACTGGGGAGAGTAAAGGTCCACACCCGTATTTACAACCGCAAAGTGAAGGGCCTGGTAGCACTATGTATTCACTCCAAGGAAACAGATCTTGATAAAGTGCCCAAAGAGGTGCAAGTAGAAGGTATTCCCTGGACAATTCTGGGGGCAGAGCAGTCCCCTCCTAGTGTGCCTGTGTCACTTGAGGTGGATTCTTTAGCACAGAAATTGCAAGCTCTAATGGTGGATGAGAAGCGGAAAAGAGAATAATTAATTTTGGCATTAGGAGGGGCTCCAACACCTGCATCACCCAGCCTGGTGGGATGGGCCAAAGAGCTGGGAAACGCTCTCAAAGATGCATTGAGGCCGGTATATGAAAGTGCTCCATACAAGCGGTTACGTTCATGCTCGGGGGTGTCACCTGTACCCCCAGGGGAGGAGGATTACGAGACCTGGAGGGATTTTATGGTGCCACTTGTCCAAGAGTGGGAATGCTCTGATGCTGAGAAGCGGAAACGTGTGCTTGAGAGTCTGAGGGGACCTGCCATGCGAATTATCCGAGCCCTGAAAGACTCACAACCAACTGCCACATTGCAAGACTATTTAACCGCTCTTGAGAGTGTCTACGGTACTACTGATAACAGTGAAGACCTGTATTATCGTTTCCACCATACCTATCAGGAGCCCCACGAATGATTGTTGGATTTCATCAGGAGACTAGAGGATTTGCTACAGCAGGTAGTGCGGAAGGAGGGCATCCCCACCAAGCGCATTGATTCCGCTAGGTAGGACCAAATCCTTCGGGGCACCCGACAAGATGGGTTGATGTTGTGGCGACTGCAGCTGAGGGAGCGGGCCCAAAATCCACCCCCATTCCACAAGCTCAGTCGAGAGATACGTGAAGAGAAGGAGCGATTGTTGCAAGTGGATGCAGTGGTGCAGCTGAAGATGGCAGGGAGTCGCACCACCACAGTGCTTGGAGAGATGGAAGATGCCCCATCAGTGGCAGCAGCACTGAGAGATTTGACCCAAGAAGTGGCCATGATGAAGGCTCAGGGACATACTGTGCCATCCTCAAGAGGGGAGAGTAGCAGGAGGGGTGATAGCCAGAGAGAAGGTTTCTGTTATAACTGTGGAAGAGATGGTCACTATGCCTTGGACTGCCAAAACAAGACAGATCATGCAAGGGTATCTCAGAGATTGCAGCAGACCATTAGGAAGCTTCAGGGAAACATCAACAGGGCTTGGGGAAGGAGCAGCCCAAGACCCTGAAATTCCAAGGCTCCCCAGAAAAAACTACAAACAGGGGTTACCCAGATGGTCTGATAGGCCCCCAGGCTATAGTACCCGTTCGTATAGAAGGACGATCATGTGAGGCGTTGCTGGACAGCGGATCACAGGTCACCATACTCTATGAATCTTACTACCAAGAACACCTTCAGCATTTACCCTTGCGTCCCCTGTCTGGCCTGACAGTCTGGGGAACTGGCTGTGACTCCTGCCCCTATCTGGGATATATCCTGTTAAATGTTCAGTTTCCAAAGAATGTTGCAGGGGTAAACCAGGAAATAGAAACATTGGCACTGGTCTGCCCAGATCCAAAGGGAAGAAAGTATGCACTTTTAATCCTAGGGACAAATGCAAACCTGTTCCAGAGATTGGCGTGGAAATGTCGTGAGATGGCAGGGAACAACTATCTGCAGGAGCTGCCAATGCACGCTTTATGTAAAGCCGCATACCAGCAAGCAAGAAGGCCCCCATCCCAAGAGAAGACCAAGGCTAGACCTTTTGGGAGGGATAGTTTCCAGTTTGGGGATTCCCCCATTCCTGCTGAGTGGAAGGACCGCCTGTGTGAGAAGTTAGTTAAGAGGAAGGCTGTTTTCTCTGTGCACGAATGGGATGTTGGGTGTGCACATGATATGGAGCACCATATGCAAATGCAGGATGGTCGGCCCTTTCGAGAGAGGTCAAGATGATTAGCCCCCGCTGATATTGAAGATGTGAGGCAGCACCTACAGGAACTGGTTCAAGCAGGTATCATTGAGGAATCCAGGAGCCCCTACGCATCGCTGATCGTTGTAGTACGAAAGAAAAGTGGAAAGGTGCGCATGTGCATCGACTATCGCACTCTGAACCGGTGGACGATCCCTGACCAATACACAATGCCCCGGGTGGATGATGCCTTGGATAGCCTGAATGGTAGCTGCTGGTTCTCTGTCCTTGACCTCCGCAGTGGATACTATCAAGTGCCCATGGCACCAGAGGACCGGGAGAAGACAGAATTCATCTGCCCTTTAGGGTTTTACCAATTTAATCACATGCCTCAGGGAGTATCTGGAGCTCCAGCCAGGTTTCAGTGACTCATGGAGCGGGTGGTAGGGGACATGCACCTGTTGGAATGTCTGGTGTACCTGGATGACATTATAGTGTTCGGGCGCACTTTAGAAGAACACGAAACTCGGCTGTGCAAAGTCCTGGATCGTTTGGAACAGGTTGGCCTCAAGTTATCCTTAGACAAGTGCATCTTCTGCCAGACATCCGTGCGGTATGTGGGACACATAGAGTCTGCAGATGGTATAGCTACAGACCCAGAGAAGGTGAAGGCAGTAACCACCTGGCCAAGGCCCACAACTCTCAAGGAATTACGGTCGTTTCTGGGATTCTGTGGCTATTACCGCAAGTTTATCAAGAATTTTTCGCACATCGTACATGCACTCACAGAGCTCACCAAGGGATACCCCCCTCACACAAATAAGAAGAAGGGGAACTCACCTCGGCATCAATACTTTAATGTGGGTGCAGAATGGGATCGCCTATTGGTTTGGGATGGACAACTTTACCGAGGGCAGAAGCATCCCCAGAGGCCTCACCATAAGCAATTGGTGCTACCGCAGAAGTACAGGCGAGGCATGTTAGAGGCTTGCCACAATCGAATGGGGCATCTGGGAGTCGAGCGATTGGAGGCCCTAGTTAAGGCAAGATTCTATTGGCCCCGGATGAGGCCTGACATCGCCCACCATATTCGCACCTGCACCAGATGTATCCAACGAAAGACTCTGCCTAAGCAAGCGGCTCCTCTTGTCAGCATCACGAGTTCTGCACCCATGGAGCTTGTCTTTATGGATTTTCTGTCATTAGAGCCTGACCGCCAGGGTACTGCAAATATCTTGGTGGTCACGGACCATTTTACTCGTTAAGCCAAGGCTTATCCCACGAAAGATCAAAAAGCGTCCACGGTTGCCAAGATCCTGTGGGAAAAGTTCTTCATCCACTATGGGTTGCCCGCCAGACTACACTCAGATCAGGGACGGGATTTTGAAAGTCAGTTAATAAAAGAACTTTGTAAGATCATGGGGATCAAAAAATCATGCACCACCCCTTATCATCCCCAAGGGGATCCACTACCAGAACGATTCAACTGCACACTACTGAACATGCTGGGAACTCTGGAGCCTCAGCAGAAAAAATACTGGAGCCAGCACGTGGAGCATTTGGTACATGCGTATAACTGCACTCGACACGATGCAACTGGGTTCACACCATACATGTTAATGTTCGGTCGAGAGGCCCGGTTGCCGATAGATCTTTGTTTTGGAGTGTCTTCAGATGGGGCACTCCCAGAAACATATTTGGGGTATGTGACTCACTTAAGAGATCAACTGAAGGAGGCATATCGGATAGCGACGCAAGCAGCTGGTCACCAGAATCAAAAGAATAAAACCCGATATGATCAGCAAGTGAGGCAACAGGAGATTCAAGTTGGTGACCGAGTTTTGGCCCGAAATCTCGGACTACAGGGAAAACACAAAATTGCAGATCATTGGGAGTCACACCCATATATTATAGAGAAGGAACTTGGGGTCTACCACTGTATCGCATACGTCCTGAGGGCAGTCACGGCCCCACCAAAACTCTCCACCGGAATCATCTGTTACCTGTAGGACAAGTATTGTTTCCCCATGAAGATGTTTCCACAGATTCTGAGACTCCCGGCCCTGCGAGTCGGACACGGTCCCAACGACGGAAATATACCTGTCCTCTGCAAACACCCAGCTCCTCGGAGAGTGAGGATGAAATGGGGTTTGGCGAATATCCAGTTTGGAATGCCCCGACCCTAATGGATCCTCTTGTTGTCACACAAAGAGATGGTGAAGGGGAAGAACCCACACTGAGCACTCCCGAGGCGCCACTGTCCCAAGCTGTGGAGACCCCCCAAGAACATGATGAGGAAGGTTCAGTGAAGGCAGAGAACCCTGTACCCCTGTCATAACTATAAAGGGAAGGGTAACAGTCCTCCTGTGTACAATACTATAAAATCCCTCCTGGCCAGAGACTCCAAAATCCTTTTACCTGTAAAGGGTTAAGAAGCTCAGGTAACCTGGCTGACACCTGACCCAAAGGACCAATAAGGGGACAAGATACTTTCAAATCTTGGTGGGGGGAAGGCTTTTGTTTGTGCTCTTTGTTTTGGGGGGAGTTCGCTCTTGGGACTAAGACGGACCAGACATCAATCCATGCTCTCCAAATCTTTCTGAATAAGTCTCTCATATTTCAGACTTGTAAGTACAGCCAGGCAAGGCGTGATAGTTTTATCTTTTTTTTCTCAACTTGTAAATGTACCTTTTGCTAGGGTGTTTACCTCTGTTTGCTATAACTTTGAACCTAAGTTCAAAGGAGCCTTGACAACCCCAAACAGCCACTTTAAACCCAGATGCACTCAAATTTGTGCCTCAAGGACCCATCATCTTGCCTCCATGTTCAGTGGTATCACCTCAGCCAATACCCGACAGCCAGCCTAGACGTTCCTCTAGGGAAGGGAAGCCCAGGTGTGTGCTGACGTATGATCGTTTAGGGGAACCCAGTGACCTACAGATCCCTGGGGTGCCATGGGGGGCGAGCTGCCTCATGGGAAACCTGTTTCCACCCCTTGGGGTCCTGTGGGATGGATGATGGGAATGCTCCTGACGAATGGGGGCCCTGGGTGTCCTGCTGGGGATCCATGGTTTAGAGTTGCCTACCTTGATGGGGACATCAAAGATTATTTCTTTTGGGGGGGGAGAGTGTAACCCCTTTGGGGTTTAGAGAGCATGGCCCTTTAAATCTTTTTCCTAAGGGGGAGGGGAAGAGTAAGAAAAAAGGGGGGAAACTCCAGGGGGCAGCGCTGGAGCTTTTTGGTTCCCTTTATAGTTATGACACCCCCATGCACCCCAAAAAAATTGGGAACCCTTGTTCAATGTTGGCCCTGTGACTCTGGCGCCCCCTCGTGACCCCAGGGTCAATGGGTTAGTAGAAGTTGCTCTGAATCAAACAGTTAAGCCCCATCTCACTGCCCTGGGCTGAGAGGAGTTGTGAGGGACGAGTGGGTTGGATGGGACGAGGTCAGGCCCAGGAGGTTCCATGGAGGAGGCAGATCCCCACCCTGCGCTGTCTCCATCCATCTCCCCCCAGTCCCCATTGCAGGTCGATCCAGTGACAGACACGGCAATGGGCCCGAGGGGGACCCTGCCCTTTGCTCTTCCGGACCCTCATCCTGCTGGCCATCTGCCTGGCTCAGCTCAGCGAAGGCGCCAGCAACCAGCAGTTTGTGAACCAGCACATTGACTTCCCCAGGTCCAGCGCCCACAATGACCAGGGCTACTGCAACCGCATGATGCAGCGCCGGGGCCTGACCCGCTCTGCCTGCAAAGCCAGCAACATCTTAATCCACGCCCCCTTCAGTCAAATCCAAAACATCTGCAACCGCGGAGGGAAACACGTCTATGGCAAAGTCTATGCCAGTATTGCACGCTTCGACCACACCGAGTGCCAGCTGACATCCTCATTCCTAGGGCGCTGTAGATTCAGGACCACAGTCCTCAACAGCGAGATCCATGTGACCTGTCTCTAGTCACTGCCCTGAACTCCATCAGAGTCCTGTAGAGCCCAGGCGCTGGCCACGGACCCCCTGCACCTCCTATCGCTCCTAGGCAGCCCTCTGTCACTGGGGCTCTCCTGCCCTATCCCTGCCCCTCCTGGGCAACACCTGCTATGAGTCTCCACAGGGACATTCAGCATCTCCCCTTATCCCACAGGCCGGCAGCTTGGGGCCTGCGGGAGGGTTTCCCACGCTGGGTGCCTGGTTCCCATCCATACGAGTGGAAATCCAGGTGCCCAGCCCCCTGGTTGGCACTGAGACCCTAAGCCTGAGCCCAGCATCCGCCTCGCTGGGTGCCCATCATACAATACAGCAGCCTCCTCCTACCCCACATCCATTGGGTATCAGGGGCATGTTGTGGGGAGAAGATTGTCCCAGGCGGGGCCCTGGAAGCTGTTCCTGAGCTTTGTTTCCTTGCTGCTTCTTGCAATAAAACACTTTCCTGCCAATGCAGAACCAGTCGCTGTGTTGGGGGGCTGGGGGCAGAGTCACTGTGCATCTGAAGATCTCAAACCCTTGGGCTATTTTGGGAACATGGCTAAGTTATTTAAAGGGATGAGTGAAGGGGCAGATATGCCCCATTGCTGTGCAGTGACCATGATCAAACCCCAGGTCAGGGGTCCTGGCTTGCTCAGGGGTTTGGGGACTGGAACATGGGGACTCTCCTCTTTAGGGGCCTCTGGCTCCAATCCAGATGCAGGTGAGGGAATGAGACGGGGAATGCAATACAGGGCCATTCCCCACAAGGGGGCACCAGTCCCCATGGGTTGCAGGCCCCAGGGTTGGGCTGCTCAGTGGTGGCTGCGGAACAGGGCACAGGAAATGTTTATTTCCAGAGCACCAGATACAGTCTGGGCCCAGCTCAGAAGGTCTGGCTGGCTATGGGTGTGTGTCAAAGAGGGGGATCTGGAAGCAAAGAGCTTTCATCTGAGGTTTGCCAGTGAATGGCTCATCTGGTTGCAGCATAGTTGGTATGGGGCTCGAAGAGTCCCTGGGACTCACGACCACCTCCGAGGCTCTGTCCCCAAGGGGTTTGCAGCACGGAGGCAGAGCTGGCATCTCCTACCCCTTCACCCACTGCCCTGCAGCTCCCCCGAACAGCAGGGCATGCAGAGCAGCCATAGAAGCACAGAAATGTGGGGCTGGAAGTGACCTTGAGAGGCCATCAAGCCCAGGCCAAGTAACCCTAGATCAGGCCTGACAAGGGGTTATCCAATGATGTGACCCCCTTTGGGAGCCTGGTCCAGAGCTTCACCCCTAGGAGCTGTTAGAGGGCTTATTCCTTCACCCTCCCGCTTCCCTAGTCCTTCTTGCATGAACAGAGAGCAACAAGACCCAAAGTCCGAAGGTGCAAACAATTCAATGTTTATTGGGGTGAACTTCCAGCAGCTTAAATCCAAGTTCCTTTTTCCGTATTTTCAAATCCCAACTTACTTCCTGTTTGCCCCTAATGTATATGGTAATATTCTCAGCTATACCTTAACCAATCATTCCACTGAAATTTACCTAACCAATCCTAATATATTGTAACATGATTAGCTAACCAATTATATCCCACCACCTTAATTAGTTTACACCCAGCAAAATTAATTATAGAGCAGACAGAAACGATCACAGAACCCGACAGAGACCATGCAAATAAACAGTAGCAAACTGGGACAAAATGACAAAACAATACAGTTGTGAGGATTTCACAGCTACATCTATAAAGACATAAGGGTTTCTCAACTGTGTCTATTGATAAGTGAGTTCTTACCAAACAGAAAACTATCAAACTAAATTTCCTTTTACATCTTCTAGGCTCTTCTCTTTCCCTGGAGGTGATCACTTCCTAACAGCCCCGGATTGCCTTGTTTCAATGTGGCTAGTCTGGAATGTGAGGATGTGGTCATATGGTTCCCAGTTTATGGCTGCCCCTGCAGCTTAGCCAAAGGCTTTAGCCTAAGAACAGGGCCTCAGACTGTCACAGTACGAGAAGGCCCTTTCACAGACAGACAGTGATTTTGATTCTTTCTTCTATACCTCTATAACTAGCTAAGTGATAAACATATACCTACATTCTTAAAGTATAGGCCTTTACAGACAAGCCTGAATATCTATATCCTAACATGAGTGTTCGAAACTTTTCCCTAATATCCAACCTACATCTCCCTGGCTGCAGACTCAGCCCATTACTTCTTGTCCTGTCCTCAGTGGACATGGAGAATAATGGATCTCTGTCCTCTTCAGAACAGCCTTTAACATATTTGAAAGCTGTTATCGGGTCCCCCCTCACTCTTCTTTTCTCAAGACTAAACCTGCCCAGTTTTTAACCTTTCCTCACAGGGCAGGTTTTCTAACCCTTTGACAGTTTGTGTTGCTCTCCACTGGATTCTCTCCAGTTTGTCCACATCTTTCCTAAAGTTTGGCGCACAGAACTGGGCACAGAACTCCAAGAAGGACCTCACCAATGTCGAGTAGAGCAGGACAATTCCCCCGTGTCTTGCATATGACCCTCCTGGTAATCCACCCCAGGCTGACACTAGCCTTTTCTGCCACTGCATCACGTTGTTAACCTGGCATCATTCTCTCCTCTGCCCTGCTCCCCACACCACAACGACACTCCACGTGGAAGCAGGGCTCTGCGGTTAACAGCGGGGACCGCGCAGCCATTGGCACATCCCACCAGCCTGTGGAGTCACCACCCGTTAGCCCATTGCCCCATCCCAGGTTTTGAAACTTCCTCTGTATGTGCAGGGTTTTGCCCCCAGTCCCGGGGAGAGCAGCCTGCCCAAGACCACAGGGAGGGATCCAGCAACGGCCCAACCACCAACCGACACACAGTGAGCCAGCGGGACCGGGCAGTACAGATTGGGCGGGGGCCGCTCCAGGCTGACAGGGTCGTGGGCAGCCCTGTTGGGCCAAATCTGGGCCAGCCCCAGGACTGGGGGGTGTCAAATACCAGAGCCTGTGAGCACCGTGAGACACTACAGGGTGAATGGGACAGAAGCCGGCGCAGAGGGGCCTGGCGGGACCCCTATAGCTGGTACCAGTGGAGAGGGATCCCTCATGGGCCCGGATCCCCTTGGGCCCAGCCAGCCCAGCGCAGCCTGCCCCGGTTCCCCGTGAGCCCAGCCAGCCAGGCCGTGGCCACAACAATCCCCCTGGAGCCCCACCCGGTGCAGTGTGGCAGGGCTGGTGAGCTCAGCCCTTTCTGCACATTCTGTGTTATCCGTTTGGGGCATGAGCATTAGGTGTGTTTGTTGCCTGTCATGAGAGCCAAACTCTCTGTCTCGTACCATTCTCAGTTTTGTCCCCCCAAAGGGCTAGTGTGTGGCCTGCCCTGTCGGGGGGCCTGGGACACTGGGGTGACGGTCATGGCCTGGGTTTGAGCCTCAGCGCTGCACAAAGTTGGACAATCCAGGCACCTTAAGCCAGGCTGTTTTGTTCAGGGGTGGGGAACCCCTTCCTCAAATGACCCTAAGTTTGGGTCAGTCACCCCAGCTTCCCCATCTCCCCAGGGCTCACACCAAATTTCCTGGCAAGCCAAGTAACCATGTGGATTTTAGAGCACTTAGGAGAGTTGAGCTTTAAATGGGGAGCTGGTCTTAACCTTCACTGCAGCAGGGCTGGCAGCCGCCGTGCCGGCACAGAGGGCGATGAGCAGGTGACCCCAAAGGGACATTGTCTCATAACCTCCCAAACACACACTAGACCCCACTGCCCACCCAGGGCCGGGATAGAACCCAGGAGTCCTGACTCCCAACCCCCATCAGCGGTGGGCAGGACACAGACCCAGGAGAGACGACTCCAAGCCCCAAGACCAGGCTGGTGCCGGGAGCCAGTCCCTGCCCCCTCCATGTCCCATCCAGCCCTCACCCTTTCCCCAGGCCCTGGGGCTCATGTGGTGCTGGGGGTCAGGCCCTGGCTCCCACTGGCTCTGCTGGGCACGGACATTTCCAGCAGCCAGGCCTGCCCCTCCCCTGTCTGGGTCGCTGACCCTTGCGATGCCCAGGGCTGGGATTGCCAGGCGTCCTGTTTTCGACTGGAACACCCCATCGAAAAGGAACCCTGGTGGACCGGGCTGTTACAAGTACCAGGGCTGGCTCCAGGGTTTTTGCCACCCCAAGCAGAAGCGGGGGCGTGGGGGGGAAAGCCGTGATGACGATCAGCTCTACCGCCCTTGTTTTAGTCTTTGGCGACAATTCGGCGGCTGGTCCTTCGCTCCGAGAGAGAGTGAGGGACCAGCCACGGAATTGCCGCCAAAGAGCCGGACGTGCCGCCCCTCTCCTTTGGCCACCCCAAACACCTGCTTGCTGGGCTGGTGCCTGGAGCCGGCCCTGACAAGTACAGTCAGTGGCAAAGCAGGGGCCCGGGCCTAAGGCAGGTGCCAGGCTCCCTGCATGCCCTGGCTCCACGCAGCTCCAGGAAGTGCCCACCAGGTCCCTGCAGCCCCTAGGCACAGGGAGGCTCCCTGTGCTACCCCCGCCCCGCGTGCCGGCTCTGCAGCTCCCATTGGCCAGGAACTATGACCAGTGGGAGCTGAGGGGGCAGCGCCTGCAGGTGCGAGAGCAGCATGCAGACGGAGCCTCCCTGCGCCTAGGGGCCACAGAGACCTGGCGGCTGCTTCCTGGGAGCCGTGGTAAGTGCCGCTGGGACCCCGGACCCCACCCCCTGCCCGGAGTCCCCTCCCATACCCAAACTCTCTCCTAGAGCCTGTACCCCGGCTCCCCCACTCCTCAACCCTGGCTCCACCCACAGCCCACACCCCCAACCGGAGCCCTCACCTCCCTTGCATGCCAACCCCCTGCCCCAACCCAGAGCTCCCTCCTGCACCCTGAACCCCTCATCCCCGGCCCCACCCCAGAGCCCACAACCCCAGCCGGAGCCATCACCCCCCCTGCATCCCAACCTCCTGCCCTAGCCCTGCCCTGCAACCCTAGACCCTGCTCCTCTCCCAGAGTGGGGAGAGAACCTAGGAGTCCTGGCTCCCAGCCTCCCTGCTGTAACCCACTAGACCCCACTGCTCCCGCAGAGCCAGGAGAAAACCCAGGAGTCCTGGCTCCCAGCCCCCCCTGCTCCTCCCCCCTGCACCCTGAACCCCTCATTTCTGGCCCCACCCAGAGACCTCACCCCCAGCCAGAGCCCTCATGCTCCCCCTGCACCCCAACCCCCTGCCCCAGCCTGGTGAAAGTGAGTGAGGGTGGGGGAGAGTGAGCGATGGAGGGAGTGGGGATGGCGGGAGTGGGGGGTGGGGCCTTAGGGAAGGGCCAGGGCAGGGGGTTGGGCAGAGTGTTCGGTTTTGTGCAATTAGAAAGTTGGCAATCCTACCCAGGGACCTAGGCAGGGAACCCGCAGAGGGACTGGCTGGGGCTGGGGGTTGGGTTATGGGGTATCCAGGGCACCCAATAAGGGGCAAAACCTGTAACAGGGCACCAGGACTGTGTGGTTAGAGAGACTGGGAGCCAGGAATCCTGGGTTCTAACTTGGCTCGGGGAGGGGAGTGGGGGCTAGTGGGTTAGAACAGGGGGGATGGGAGTCAGGACTCCTGAGTTCTCTCCGTAGCTTGGGGATACCGTTGGGCTGAGGATAACAGGGGCAGATGCACCAGGCAATGGGGCTGTGGGGTTCACAGTGTCTCAGGACCCTTCCCTGTGCCTGCTTCCCCCCTAACTCACTGCCCCACCCACCATCTCTGGGGTCCTTGGTGGGAGGAGCTGCCCCACTCCAATCCCAGCTGCCTGGCCGGGCTCTATATAATGACACCCAAAGGGGAAGGAAACTCAGAGACTCTCAGCTCTGCTGGAAGCTGGATCCATCTCTGACCGGAGCCCCAGGAGTTGGGTGAGCTGAGAACAGACACAGCCAGGGGGGAAATTCCGAGGGAGGGGCACTGCAGGTTGACCCCAGGGGGCTGGGTGCAGAATCTGGCCCTGACCCCATTGCACTCAGGGGGTGACTCTGGATTGACCCACAGGCAGCTGAGATCACAATCTTGGCAAGAGGGTAAAAGGAAGAGCATGTGAGATCTGGAGTCAGCACTCCTGGGTTCTCTCCTGGCTCAGCGGGGGCAGTGGGGTCAAGTGGGTTACAGCAGGGAGGCTGGGAGCCAGGACTCCTGGGTTTTCTCCTGGCTCTGCGGGGGCAGTGGGGTCTAGTGGGTTACAGCAGGGAGGCTGGGAGCCAGGACTCCTGGGTTCTCTCCCCACTCTGGGAGAGGAGCAGGGTCTAGGGTCGCAGAAGGGGGAGAGCTGGGAGTGCGGACGAAAGGATGCATTGTGGACAAACAGGTAAAGCAGAAAGTTAGTGGCAGGCTGGGGCTGTGGCCAAGGCTCCCCACTGGGGTTTAGGGGACCTCAGTTTCATTCTCTGTGCCTTAGGATAGGATTTTCAAACCCCTACAGGGGTCCGGAGGCCAAACCCTCGTGTACACTCCTGGGACCCAAGCCACCAAATGGGAGCTGAAAAGCTGAACCTTAACCACTCTGTGCCTCGGTTTCCCCCTCTGTAACATGGAAAGAACAACCCTTTCTCGGTCTGCTTTGCCCATTTAGACTGTAAGAGTTTCTCTCTGGATCTGTGCAGCACCTGGCACAACGGGTCCTGATCTCGGTCGGGTTAATGAGGCTTTAGGGGTAGAATGGACTGGCAGGGGGAGGGGTTTGGGCCCAGGAGGCAGGGCCGGCTCCAGGCACCAGCCCACCAAGCTGGTGCTTGGGGCGGCACCTGGAGGGGGGCGGCGCGGCGCTCCGGCCGCCGGGGAGAGCGGGGCCACAGCCGGGCTCGCCGCCCTCCCCCCGGCGCTCTGGCCGCCCTCCCCACCCCACCCCGCAGGCCCTGCCAGGAGGTTCCATGGAGGAGGCAAATCCCCATCCATCTCCCCCCTCGCCCCACTGCAGGTCGATCCAGTGACAGACACAGCCATGGCCCTGAGGGGACCCTGCCCCTTGCTCTTCCTGACCCTGGTCCTGCTGGCCATCTGCCTGGCTCAGCTCAGCGAAGGAGCCACCTACCAGCAGTTTGTGACCCGACACTTCGACAGCCCCAAGACCAGTGCTGCCAACGACCGGCTTTACTGCAACCTCCTGATGCAGCGCCGTGGCCTGACCCGCGTCTTCTGCAAACGCCGCAACACCTTCATCCACGCCCCTGCTGGCAAGCTCCAGGCCATCTGTGCCCGTGGAGGGACACACGTTAGCCTCAACCTCTACGACAGCCTGGAGTCCTTCAACGTCACCACGTGCCGGGCGCTGCCCCGCTCCCGCCCGAGGCACTGTAGATACAGGGCTGCAACTGGCAACACCAAGATCCGTGTGGCCTGTGTCCAGGGGCTGCCTGTGCACTTAGAGCCTACGTACCTGCCATGAGCAGGGGATCCCCCTTCTGCCCCCCACCCCCGCTTTGATCCTGGGCAGCCCTTTGTTTCTGGGGGCTTCCTGTCCCCCTACCTGCGCCTCCTGGGCAACGCCCGCCATGAGTCTCCATAGGGACTTTCAGTGCCTCCCCTTATCCCACAGGCCGGCAGCTGGGGCCTGCGGGGGGATTTCCCATGCTGGGTGCCCAGTTCCTATCCACACAAGTGAAAATCCGGGTGCCCAGCCCCCCGGCTGGCACTGAGACCCTCAGCCTGAGCCCAGCGGCTGCCTCGCTGGGCAGGATCCAAACACAACTGGCCTGGACTTGGGCTGGGGCTGCCCCGGGCACACCAGGAGCAGAAGAGGCCGAGCGGCTCTGAAACCTCAGAACCATTTCATTGGGGGGTCCACTTTTAGCCCCCTGAATCTGACCAAAATTCCCACAAACCCCTTGGATTTGTCTAAACCTGTATGACTGGATCTGGCCCCGTTACTGGGGGATGTGGAAACCAGCTGAGCTTCGCATGGCCAGACATCACAGGGCTAAGATGGGAGGAGGGCTGCTGGGCCGGGTAGAAATGAGGGGCTCTGAGGGCACCGTGGGAGAGGTTAACTCCTGTTCCTGTCGTCCCCCCCATCCTCCAGAGCTCCCCAGGCAGTGAAATGTGCTAGGCCGGAGCTAGGGTAAAACCAGGAGGCACTCGGGGTCTTGTCCCTGGCTCTGACGTCTCCTGTGTGGGTATAAGGTGAGGCTGTGACCGGAGCTGAAGGGGGAAGCAGAAGGGGGGTTGCAGTGGGGTGGAGCAATGCTGTTGGGGAGTTCGATTCTCTGTCTGCCACCCTTAATACAATGCTGCCAACGCAGAACGGCCGGGCGCATGTTTGTGGGGCACTTGGCGTGGGGGTGAACAGCTGCCCCAATGTCCTTCAGAGAGCACGACTGGATTGTCGTGGGGTTATCTAGGGGGCCCAACCTCTGATCTGGCCACAGGCCAGGGGCCTGGCTGGCAGGGAATGGGATGCAGGGTCTTTCCCCTCTAGGGGGCGCTGGCTCCAATCCAGCCCCAGATCAGGGGACACCGGCTGGCTCAGGGGGGCGGGGAATGGCGCACAGGGCCTTTCCCCTCTAGGGAGGGCTGGCTCCAATCTGGCCCCAGGGCGGTGATTGGCTCAGGGGGGCGGGGAATGGTGCACGGGACTTTCCCCTTCAGGGGACACCAGCTACAATCCAGCCCCACAGCGGGGGATTGGCTTGAGATCGCCCTTTGAAGGCTGGGGAGCTGCTTCTCCCCCCTCAACAGCTCAGCCCATATTTCCCTCTCCCAGGGGGGAGGCCGGCTACAGAGGGAGCCTCTGGAAGCGTGATCTGCAATGTCACATGCTCTGTATCTGCAAAGCGTGGTGCCCCGCAGTTGCCAAGGGCAGGGGCATGGCCCTGATGGTGCCAGTTCTGGGTGGGGGGCAACATGGACTAGACAAATTCACTGAAGGGCGACACAAAGCTCCTAGGAGAGCTGAATTTCCAACCCCTGGTTTAGCAGCCCTGAGCGTTAACCCCAGAGCTACAGAGCCAGGGCTCCTAGGTCATTCACCCTCTCCTGCCGGGCGCTGCCCCGCTGTGCACACTCGACTCTGGGCCACGGGCAGAGGAAACCCTTGGAGATTTCATGGATTTAATTGAAGATACGAAGTTGCTGAGACACCAGACTCGGTTCCCCCCACCCCCGCCCTGGAGTCCCTCACCCACCCCCCAAGCCCTTCTCCTGTGGTTCTCTGCCACATTCCCCCCATTTCAACACCCTCCTGCTCCTGCAAGTCCCCTTCTGAACCCACTGCCCCCCCATCACTTCCCATGCTGGGTACCACCACACCCTAAAGCAATTCTGCATTGCGGATGCACATGCGGCTGGTACCCCAGTCCGACGAGCCAGGCAGAAGCGAACCCACCCGCAATAGCCAAGTCACAGCGAAGTGGGAGACAAAGGACGAGGAATCATACGAGGCACCGGGGGGAATCGTGCCCCCCCCCCCCGGGAACTGGCACGAGCCACAGAGGGACATGCCGCCCGGTTAGTGTGGACGGGATGGCAAGTGGACCTGGTCAGTAGCGCCAGCAGTGAACGTGAGCGGGAAGAGCACCCTACTGAGCCCACCACCCCACTCCCTGCAGCACAGTGCCCCCTAGTGCATTGGGGCCAGCGCTGGCTGTCAGGGGAGAGTGCCCCCTACTGAGGCCCCGCCCCACTTCCTGCAGCACAGCGCCCCCTAGTCCCACGCTGGAGCATTGGGGCCAGAACTGACTGCCAGGGGAGAGTGCCCCCTATTGAGCCCCCACCCCGCTCCCTGCAGCACAGCGCCCCCTAGTGTAACACTGAGGCATTGGGGCCAGCACTGACTGCCAGGAGAGAGCACCCCCTAATGATCCCCCCTCCCCGCTCCCTGCAGCACAGGTCCCTAAAACTGCACTGGGGTCAGCACTGACTGGCAGGGGAGAGCGCCCCCTACTGAGCCCCCTGCCCCAATCCCTACAGCACAGCACCCCCTAATGCCATGCTGGAGTACTGGGGTCAGCACTGACTGCCAGGGAGAGTGCTCCCTACTGATCAGTGCCCCCAAACACAGCATGTATCCCTACCAGTGCTCATGCGGTGCCAGGACACTCGGGACCGCCGGCCTGGCCCTTTTTTCAGAAGCTGTCCCACCATCCTGGTACTGCCCTGATCCCTCCCTTGGGGCCCCGTACCCGTCTCGGACAGACTCCTGAGCAGCATTAACTACACAGCACCTCACTGTGCCAATACAGCCTCATGGCACTGGAGCTAACCCCTGCTCTTCTCTCGCGCACTGATTCCCCCCTTCGCCACTCCTCTGCCCGCGGCTAGCTCGGGGACTCAGGGGAACATGTAGCCCTGTTATAAGCAACCAGACAAAGCCCCAGTTGGGCACAGCTCTGCCACGTGGCCAGCGAGGGCTCAGCTGCTGGAGACCCGTTGTCCCCCTCCATTCTCTAGGCACAGCTGTTCTGTTCCGCTGGGCCGGCCCCAGCCCAGATCCCTTCACCTCCCACGTGGGACCCACGCCCCCACACCGACCAGCTCCGCCAGACCCAGAGATCTGCTATGCCCCCACCATTGATTGCCCCACTGGCGGCTGGACTGTGTTTCTTGGAGACATGCAAAGCCCGTTTCCCAGGATTCTCCGCAGAAAGCGGGTCCCAGCTCTGGGAAGTTTGGAATTAATTATCTCCGCTTTCTCAGGACACTGATTTCCCCGTGGGGCCTCACTTGGCCGGGGGACAAGCCCATGTTGCCAGAGGCCTCGCAAATAGCAATGTTTCCAAACATTTCTTCCCTGCGAACTTTTCCCAGGGGTTCAGAGCGGGCTGACGATCTCTCCTCTGCTGGGTTGGTTTTTACGACAGGCCAGGTGTGGGCTGGGTTGGTGTCAGGATGGGATGCCCAAATATTGGACGATATGGTGCGAGTGACTCAGTAGGGGGCGCTCTCCCCATACAATCGGCGCTGACCCCTGGGAGGTGTCAGGGGGTGCTGTGCTGCGTTTTTGGTATGCCTTCATCTCTGCTTGCAGCCATTCAAGCTGAGTGTCTCCTAGCCACGGGATTTGGCCAGTGGAGAAACTGAGGAACGGTGATTCAGGCTATTTCCAAAGCTGCTACAGGGATTCGGAGCCCCAGTTCCCATGAAAATGAATGAGATCTGGGTTCCCAAATCCACTAGGCAAAGTTCAGCCTAAATCTCGTACACCAAAAGATGAACCCTGGTGTCCTGGCTAGCTCCCAGATCAGGGCACTACATTACCCCTCCCCAAATTCCTGCCATGTTGCCAAGAGGATCCCTTCACCTCCAGCCCTGACCTGGGCAGCTATTCCCCATTTTCCAGGCTCCACCCCAGAGGTGGCTGCAGTAGGAGACCCTCATGCGGCGCCAAAGCCAGATTCCAGCGTAACAGAGAGAAGAATTTGACCCTCATTAGCAGCGTTGTTTATTCAGCTTCCCCCTGGACTGGTGCCTCAGTGTTTCCCAGGGTCACGGATTGTGCAACGCTGGCCAGTAGGATATTTCTCTGAGTGCAGCCGCCCCGCTGTGTCTTTCTCTCCAGCCGAGCTCGGTATATAACATCCGCCCAGAAAGTACGGAGCCTCAGACATTTTGCAGGCAGCTGGATCCATACTCCGAGGGAAACCGAGGCACCAGGACTGGGGTGAGTTGAAGATCGGGGCCTGAGATGACCGGTGTATTTAGGCAAGAAAGCTCAGGGAGCAGCGTATTGTAGTTGATCTATAGGGAATGCGCTAAATATAGTAACACAGAGCAGGTCTAAAGAGTGAAACACGGATCCAAAAGGCCCGTCACGTAATATTCACTGTGTGGAGAAGAAACAGCTGCATGAGTTGAAGTTTAAAACCAGTGGGGGCAGATCCCCAGCCAGGATCAATAGGTTTAGCTCCATTTTATACCTGAGGAAACTACGGGTGAAAGAGAGCAGTCGCCCCACATCCAGGGCTCTGACTCCCTGCCTTGCCCTACAATCTGACTAGATCTCACTCCCTTCCCTGAGCTAAGGAGAAAACCCAGGAGTCCTGGCTCCCAGCTCCCCCTGCTCTAACCAGTAGACCCCTCTCCCCTCCCCTCCCCAAGTCGGGCATACAATCCATGAATCCCCCCCAATCTAACCCACCAGCCCCGACTCTACTCGCAGAGCTGGGGAGAGAACCCAGGAGTCCTGGCTCCCAGCCCACCCTGCTCTCACCCACTAGATCTCCACCTCTGCCCGTGCTTTCCCCCCCAGATAGCCATGGCCCTGAAGGGACTCCACCCAGCGTTGTTGCTGCTGCTGCTGGTTTTGCTGCCCGCCTGTCTGGCTCTGGGCCGGAGGGAGACGCGCCACGAGAAATTCCACCGGCAGCACGTGGACTTCCCGAAGACCAGCGCCCCAGATGCCCGGCGCTACTGCAACCTCCTGATGCAGCGGAGGAACCTGACAGCTGACGCCTGCAAACCCACCAACACCTTCATCCACGTGGGACCCGCCGAGGTGGACGGCGTCTGTCGCTCGGGGGGCACCCCCAGCACCGAGAATTACTACGACAGCAACGTGCCCTTTGAGCTCACCACCTGCCGGCTGGCAGGGGGCGCTCAGAGACCCCCCTGCAACTACCGCGGGAGAACCAGCACCCAGCGGATCCGGGTGGCATGCGTGGGAGGGCTGCCCGTGCACTATAAAACACAGCTCTAGGGGCAAGGAGGCGAGCAGGGTGAGGGGCAGTGAGGTTGGCGATTTCATCCGAGCTTAAAGAAATTAGGAGCCAACGGGGCTTGGTCCCTCACTGGCGCGATTGGGAGTTCAGCAGCCTAAATCCCTTAGATCCCTACCCCACCCCCCACCCTCTGCTCCCCCACTGCCCACTATACAGTATAGCCGCCCCATCCCCGCCCCCACCCTCTGCTGCCCCTAGTGCCCATTATACAGTATAGCTGCCCCTTCCCCACCCCCACCCTCTGCTGCCCCTAGTGCCCATTATACAGTATAGCTGCCCCTTCCCCACCCCCACCTTCTGCTACCCCTAATACCCATTATACAGTATAACCGCCCCTTCCCTGCTCCCACCCTCTGCTGCCCCAGTGCCCATTACAGAGTATAGCTGCCCCTTTCCCATCCTTTACGTGCTGCTGGTACAATGGGTCAAGGACAGGACTGGCACTCAGGATACCTGAGTCCTATTTTTTATTCTTCCTCTGACCCACTTCTGTGACCCTGCACAAATCACTTGAAGTTTCTGTGCCTCAGTTTCCCCATATGTTGTCCATCGAGTCTCTTTAGCATGGAAGCTCCTTGTGGCACGGATTGGCTCTCATCTTGTGTCTGTACAGTAACTAGAACACAAACATGCCTCCGTTTCAGTTGAGGTCTCTAAGTGGTACTATCAGTCAAATCATATCAGTTGTTTGGGGGCAGGCACATCTTTTTTCTTCTGTGTTTGTTCAGCATCTGGGCCATGGTCAGTGACTGGGTCTCCTAGGCACTAACCCGGTACAATTAATAAATAATCAGAGAGATGTATTGAGCTGAATCCTGGAATCTCTTTTCCTGAGTCTCTTGCTGCTTCCGCCAATAAAGCGCTTTGCTAGAAAGGGCTGTGGTCTGTGTTTGTGGGGAGCTGTGTGTGTCCTGGGGAAAGTCAGGAAGTGTAACAAGAGCACTCAGCGTGAAATGCCTTGGGGAAATCCTGTGGTGAGATTTCAACCCACAACCCTTTGTTTAGCAATCTAGTCTCCAAGCCACAGGGCCAGCTGTTTGCTATCATCTCCTGGCATGTGGGGAAATATTGTCTGTGCCAAGACTAGCGGGATCCGTTTGGTCTACTCAGGAATCAGCAGAGAGCAAGCCCTTGGGGGACGCATTGACTCAGGGAGCTGGGACTCCCGGCTCAGCTCTCCCCCACAGTGCTGAACGTGCAACCACACCCTGCTGCACCCAGATCCTTCCACCTGGGATAAAAAACTGGACTGTGAGCCAGGGAGGTTGAGCAAGTGGAGAACTCTGCCGGTGTCTGGGCTGGTGTTGCTCTTGAGCGGGAGGGGCTGAGGAGCGGGAATTCGAAGAGACTTTGCAGCAGCTGGGAGTGTGGATTTCGGTTCCACTCTCTTCAGGGATGGGGGTCCAAGTGCCAAACTTTGGGTGTTTCCCTACAGACCCGTGAATCTCCAGGGGTTCCATGGGCAGTTCTGAGATGGTGATGCAGGGGCAAAGGGGGTGTATTTAATCATTGGAACAATTCACCAAGGGATGTGATGGATTCCCCATCACTGACAATTATTAAATCAAGCCTGGATGTTTTTGTATAAGATCTGCTCTATGAATTATTTGGGGAAGTTCTCTGGCCTATGTTCTACAAGAGGTCAGACTGTGTAGGCACACCCCGTCCCCCTGTGGGGAGTATCGTGGGTGTGGTGACACCATGTTAACAGTCTACCAGACTATCCTGGGCCTCACAACAGTGCGGCCCAGGAGCCAGAGACAATACAGTGGCCCTTGAATGCAGGGCAGTGTGGCCTAGTGGCTGGAGTCAATACAGCAGCCCTTGTGGGCAGGGTTGTGTGGCCTAGTGGCCAGATTCGGGGGGGGGCTTCCATCAAAGTGGGTGTGGCAGCTGGGGTAAGGGGACCCGGGCCTACCTGGCTCCACCAGGTCGTGACCCAGGGCCCTAATAGTGGCAGAGTGGTCCACCACTGGGTCAATTGGGAATTCAACTGCAAGACGCTGACTTTCCATGGGTAGGAGATACTACTCACTCCACTTCCCTGGGCTACCTCCTGCTTTGCTTCCTGTAGCTGCAGACTGTATGGCGTCAGGGTCTCAGGGCTCCTCAGCACAGGTTACTCCCTGGGATTCTGACACCCACCAATCATCTGTAGGCAACAGGTCTCTGGTCTAGTTCTCAGGATCTCCGGCTCCCGCACGTAAGGGCTGTAATGGCTCCTGGGCTGAAGCCTCTACCAAGCATCCTTCCTCCTTGGCGGTCTGCCCAGACTGAGCTAGGCTGCTCTCCTTTATACTAGCACAGCAGTTGGAGCATGCCCAGCATGGTCGGAGGGGTGGGACTTCATCCACCCACAGTGTGGGATTAACCCTCCCCTGCCTAGTGCGGAGTATGCACACCCCATCACAGACTAGATGATCACAATGATCCCTTCTGGCATGGGAATCTATGAATCTATTAAACCTGCTAATGTATTAGCAACAGTACATCTCCAATTTGATGACTATATGACTTTTGTCTCTGTAGCAGGAAATTTTCAGAACTTCTTTCAAGTGAAAGTTGTAACTCTGTCTTGTATTCATTTTATCACCTGAGCTACCGTGCTATTCCTACCAGGGGTTGACAAGAGTTGAAACTCAGTTTCCAATGTATCCGAATACTCCTCTTTTCCATTTAGAAGTATTTCAGCTTTTTTTTTTTTTTAAGACATTTAAAACTTAAATGATGCTTGGACAAGCTGTAAATGTATGTAGTTTTCTCAACAATCTTTGGAGAGGTCGCTCCTGGCTTTCTGAATGTGTTAAGGAAGTGGCTTGAGAGCTGCCCAATAACTTAATTAATTCCCTGTTTAACATAAATATTTTTATACTCAAATCATTGCTCCTTGCGTAGCAAGGCCTGAGCTGGCTCCAATCACACCTGGCACTGCCAGGCTGGATGGAACGAACCCAGGTGTCTTGGGTTGATCAGAGGAGCCGGGAGTCCATTGTGACCACGACCCTCTCCACACATGGACCTTGGAGAGGTTACAACTGGGTCAGGGCAGGGAGACCAAGCCAGGAAGAATGGGATTGTTTGACACCCAGCTGGTTCCTCCTGCTGCTCCCATATGCCTTGGGATCCAGGCTGCCAGGTAGCCAGAGGTGCTGCTCCTCCAAACCCACCAGGCTGGGGCCGTATAACAGAACCTGGAGGGTTTAAACTAGTGTAAATAAAAAGGGGGGGGATTCTCTGGAACTTGAAGTTTTTAAACCATGATTTGAGGACATCAGTAACTCAGTCAGAAGTTTGGGATCTATCACAGGGGTATGTGGGTGAGGTTTGTGGCCTGCAATGTGCAGGAGGTCACACTAGGTGATCATGATGGTCCCTTCTGGCCGTAAAGTCTATGAGAGGTAGGGGAGAAAAGACAGGAGAGGGCAGAGGTCTTCCTCTGAAGCAGATGGTACTGGCCACAGGTTGGGAGGAGATACTGAGCTAGCTGCAAAAAGAATAGGAGTACTTGTGGCACCTTAGAGACTAACAAATTTATTAGAGCATAAGCTTTCGTGGGCTACAGCCCACTTCTTCGGATGCATATATCATATATATTGAGCTAGCTGGACCCTCAAGCTGGTCTAATGTGGGAATCCCTCTTCTCTCATCCTCCACTGGCCACTAACCAAACAGAATCCACGTGGCAAAAAGAGAGAGCTGCCTTAATCCATGGAGAAGGGCAATATCACACACCCAGGTTGCTGGGAGGGGTGTCTTCAGCTAGGCAGCTAGATAGATAAATAGATAGATAGATATGTATGGGGAAAGAAAGAAAGAAAGACCTCTGGAACCTAGTAAATGCAGCCCAGCCCTGTAACCTTAACTCTGCCCTCTTTGAGTGATGGTTGTGGGTGGAGCTGATGTGCTCCACTTAATTCTTTAATTTGTGGTTTCAGGAGCATTCGACATTCTGCCAGAGGCTGAGGCAATTCCAGGTAACTTTAACGCTTTGCAAATGAGGTTTTGGAGTCTGGCATGAAGCAACTGCCTGCCTGGCAGCCTTAGCCTGCAATCAGCTCCCTGGGGGGTGGAGGGCCTGGAGGGGATGAGTGGGTGCAGGTCCCATGGTGCAAACAGGTCCCCTCCCCCTTGTCCATCCCTCCATTTCCACCCCACTGCAGGGTGAGCCAGCAACAGAGGTATCATGGCCCAGAGGGGACCCCACCCAACACTGCTGCTAGTCTTGCTGGCCACGTGGTTGGCTCTGGCCGGGGGGGAGATGCGCTACAAGTTCCTGAGGCAGCACGTCAATTACCCAAGGACTGCAGCCCCGGACGCCAGGACCTACTGCAACCAGATAATGTAGTGCTGGGGCATGACCTTGCCCGTCTGCAAGTTCACCAACACCTTCGTCCATGCCAGCCCCACCAGCATCACCACCATCTGTGGCTCTGGAGGGAGGGACCCCAGCAAGTGAGAAACCTGCGAGACAGTAATGCTTCCTTCACCCTCACCACCTGCCGGCTGCAGGGGAGATCACAGAGACCATCCTGCAATTACAACGGGGGCATGTGAGGGTTCACGCCCCTCCTTACAGGGCAGCACGGCCTAGTGGCCAGAGTCCATAGGATCAACCCTTGTCGCAGGGTAGCACGGCCTAGTGGCCAGAGTTTATACAAGCGCCCCTGGTTGCAGGGCAGCACGGCCTAGTGGCCAGAGTCCATATAAGCGACCCTGGTTGCAGGGCAGCACGGCCTAGTGGCCAGAGTCCATATAAGCAGCTTCAAGAGCGTCGGCTGGTCCTCTGCATGAGCTTCCCAGTTAGGTCCTTCCCCTGCGACCGCCAGCCCCGACTGAGCTGAGTTCCCTCCTTTTATACTCAGTGAGCATCTGGAGCATGCCCAGTACCAATGGGGCGGGACTTCCTCTGTCAGAGCTATTGGTCTGACGTCGCTGGGGCTAGTGCGGGGCGGGGCGGGGCTGCCCCGTCACAGGGCACCAGCACCCAACGCATCCGCACCGCCTCTGTGTGGGGGCTCCCTGTGCACTACGACAGAGCAATATAGCCTGGGCCCATTGCACAGCACGGTCAGTCCCCCCAACCCCTGCTCTGCTGCTGCCCCCAGTGCAAAGAGGAGCAAGCAGTGGGTGTGGTCTCAGAGGAAGAAGCTGAGCGGAAGCGGGGCCTTGGGGTGGAGCAGGAGGGTGGGGCCACGGTCCAGGCACTGGGGCCCCTTTTGAGTGTGGGCCCGCTGCCACAGACCCCTTGGCACCATTGTAAACCCGGTACTGCAAGCTGGGAGGGGTTGCAAGCACCCCCCATAGCTCCTGCCGTCCCCCTTACAACCACAGCCGCCAGACTTTCTGTCAACATTACAGACAAATAAAAATTGCGTTTTCTCAAGGCTAACTAAAGCCCACGTTGGTAGCTTGCGCCCGGTATCATGCTGTTTTGCTTCAAGCCCCTGTGCGCTTCCACCTCTGTGCTCGTCCAAGCCCAGATGGGGCCTGAGAAGCCAGAAAATGGCAGACGCATTCGGGAATAAGATTGCCCACATGGGGAGTTAGACCGGCAGAGATTCACAGTTCTGCAGGGTTTAAATCCAGGATTGCCCATTCGATTACCTTGCCTGACCTCCCGTATAGCACAGGCTGTTAAACGTTAGCCAGGTACCCCTGCATTGAAGCTAAAGACTTTAATGAGAGCAAAACATTACAGTCCTTGGGAGACTGAAGTGTTGTGAACCAGGCAGAGACCAAGGGGACCCCTCACAGCAGGGAATTGATTAACTGAGACATGCCCAGATGTCATCCCCCCAGGGGGGAAGATTCCTTCCCTAACCCAAAGCTGGTCATCGGTCCGACCCTGTGAATGTGACCAAGACCAACCAGCCAGCCAGGAGTCTCTAGACCACCCCAACCAATGTCCCTTCTCCAGCTGTGGCCGATCCCTGATGCTTCAGAAGAAGATGCCCCCCCCCAACACACACACACAAATCCCCAGAATACACCAAGCCTTCCTGATCCTTGCAAGCCGAAGCCCTGAAGCCTGAGATTGGATGATAGTCGCGCTCCTACAGCAGCGGTGTGAGTGTTATGAGGATGTTGCAGGCAATGCAGCGGTGCTGTTCTCCCCACGGCCATGACAGAAGGGACTGAACAGAGAGACTGAGGTGCTTAGATTTAAAAGCCAGAAGGGACCCCACAACTACCCAGCCTGACCCCTGGCGAATTTCTCCCAGCAGCCAGATCTGTTCAAAAGACATCATCTCATGTGGTAAAGACTCCCCCAGCTGGTGTGTCCCCAGGGACGCTGTCCCAGCATTGAACTCCCCTCACTGCTAGGCAACGGTCTCTCTTTCAAGGTTGACTGTAGCTGGACTAACATTAGCCCCGATGTGAACGTTCCCTGTCTGGGGGAGGCTGGATGGCCCATCCTCAGGAGCTGGGTTTCAAGTGTCCAGGATGCCCCCACGCCTATCAGGTGCTCAGCCAACAGCCTAGCCCTCTCTGCCCCCATAAACGCCCAGGCCCCGTCACTTTCATGTTCCCCATCAAAGGCCCCTCTGAGCCAGCCAGGCCTTCCCTGCTCCGTGTAATTCATCCAGTCTTGCTGCCCATAGATCCTGAGCCTCTGGTCCCAGGCCAGGCAACATGGATCGAGCTGGCTCCAGTCCCACCTGGAGCTGACAAGCTGCGCAGAGAGAACCCAGGTGTTCAGGGCAGGTCACAAGACCTTGGAGACCTTGCAGCCTGTTCCGGCTCCTGGTCCAGGACAATGAGACCAGTCAGTGAAGGCGGGGGATTGTTTAACACCCCTCCTGCCCCTCCTGGTTGCTCCTCGCTGCCATGTAGACACAGGTGCTGCCCGGTCAGCTGCCCCCCCTCCACCCCACTCTGCCCTGCCCTGCTGGGGACCATATAACGGAGTTTGGAGCAGCAGTAGATTCAGGGGACTCTCCACGCCATCGGTGGCTGGGTCCATCTCTCCAGCTGGAGGCAAAGGCACCGGGAGAGCAGAGCTGGTGAGAAGGTCAGAGCGACAGGAATGGAGCCATGTGGGGTGGACTGGGGATGGGGATGGGGCCAAAGAGGGGCACAGGGGGGTGTGAGGGGTGATGGGAACTGGAGCAGCTTTGGTACCATGAATGGTGGAAGCAGGTTCCCAGCTCACATTGTCTCCACCTGCTCTCGCCTTGATTGATAGTGAGTTCTAAACTAGGAAATAGAGACATGTGTCTCCCGGTTTTATTACACAGGGAGAGGAAAATCAGGCAGACGAGGCACTATTAAAGAACCTTAGAGGGCAGGAACATAGGCAATCGAAGGACAGTGCCCAATCCAGCTAGAACACCGGGCGAGGGAAGAGAGAAACAGACGCAATATTTGTACGTGAAGGGGAGGGGCCTGGGGGGAAGCACTGGACCAAGTGGTGCAGGAGGTGAGACCGGATATTCTAGGGGTAACAGAACCACGGTGGAATAGCTGGAATGCTGGTATGTAAGGGGATGTGAGGTCAGGAGAGAGGGAAATAAAGGTAAAGGGGTAGGTACAATTGTACACCAGTGATGTGGTAGACCAATAAGAAGCAATAGCAAAACAGAATCTGCTTGGGTCAAGATCACTTTGGAGAAGGATTGTAACAGAGGCTTTACTGGGGGGGATGTTGGGGGCTGGTATGGACCCCAGGTTGGATTTGGATAAGGAGTGATAGATCTGTAATATTAATAGAGAGAGAAATACTACAGAGAACAGTGTCATTCTGGGAGACTTGAACTTGTGGGATATAGATCGCAGAACATTTGCTACTTGTAATGGTTATTGATTAATATTCCTGGACAGGATCGATGACCAATTTCTTCATCAACTAGCCACCGAACCAAGCAGAGGAGATGCTGTGTTAGACTTGGTTTTGGTAAGTAACGAGGATATCATAGAAGAGCTGTAAATAACCTTGTGTCAAGTGAGCACAAGTTGGTTCCATTTAAATTAAGTGGAGGAATAATCATAAAAGATAGGCAGCTATGGGCTTCTATTGCAAAGGAGCAGACTTTGCTAGATGCAGGGAGCTAGTTAGCGAAGTCAGCTGGACTGAAGAACTCAGGGACTTCATTGTGGAGGAGAGTTGGAATCTCAAAGGTGCAAAAAGTATCTGTAATTTGCATCGTAAGCAAGGGGAACAAACTTGTAGGGAAAAGCTCCAGCCCTAACTGGATGACTAGCCAGCTCAAAAAGGATATTGGGAGTAAGAAGAGAGTCAGCAAGGAATGGAAGAAGGGATTGATCGGTAAAGAAAACTCCTCTTGGAGTTCAGAAAGTGCAGGGATAGAGAGAATTGCCAAAAGACCAGATGAGTTACGCTCCCAATGAAAACAGCTAGTAGCCAGTTCTTGAGCCACGTCCATAAAAAGAGAATGAGAAGAGAAGACGTGGGACTGCTTTGCAGGGAGGGCAGATGAAGATGAGGATGTCAAGGTTAGGAACAATCCAGGGATGGCCCCAAACCAAAGGAATACTTTGCCTCAGTTTTCAGTAAGGATGATGATGGGGATGCAGCCAGGATGGCTGATGGGAATGAGTGTATGAGTGTATCTCCTGAGGAAGCAAAACTCATAGCGTTTAAGTCACTCAGGTTGCGGGAACCGGGTTATCTCCATCCCAGAACACTGGCACATCAGATTGCAAGTCCAGTAGCAAGGATTTTTAATAAATTTACCCAGGGCCGGCTTTAGGCTGATTCCCCTGATGATTCCCCTGATTCCCCGGAATCGAGCCCCGCGGGTAATAGGCTCACCCAGCGGCGGTCCGCTCGGGCGGCATTTTGGCAGTAGGGGGGGCCCGCTCCGGGGTCTTCAGCAGCATTTCGGCGGTGGGGGGTCCTTCAGTGCCACAGAAGATGTGGAGCGGACCCCCGGCCGCCAAAGACCTGGACCGTGGAATCGGGCCCCGCAGGTCCTAAAGCTGGCCCAGAATCTACCAAATCTGGGGTGATGCTGTATGACTGGAGATCAGTAAATGTGCCACCCATATTTAAGAAAGGGAGAAAAGTGATCCAGGCAGCTCCCGGCCCATTATTCTGACCTCAGGAGTATGGAAGGCTTTAGAACAAGTTTTGAAGGAAACTATCATTAAAGACACGGCAGTCAAAGGAAAAGGGGATGTAACGCAACATGGGTTTACCAAATGTAGCTCGGGCCAGACTAACCTGATGTCTTTCTTTGAGAAGAAAACTGATTCACTAGACCAGGGGAAAAAGTGGCAGATCCAATCTGTCTGGACGCCAGTAAATTTGACATAGTGTCACCTGGGAAATTAATAACTAAACTAGCAAAGTTGGGGCTTGGTACAAAACTCTAGGGTGGGTAAGGAACAGGCTGCAGAGGAGATGACAAGGGCTGTGCTGAAAAGGGAATGATTAGGTTGGAGTAGCTCCTCAAGGATTGGCCTTGGGACCAATCTTAGTGAATATTTTCATTGGTACAAAAAGCAGGGGTGTGCTACTGAAATTGGCTGATGACACAAAGTCACTGAAGAGGAGACTGGAATATCCTACGGGAAGACCTGGATGACCTGGAGGAATGGAGTGACAGATAGGGGATGAAGTTCAATGGTACAGAGTGCACGGTCATGCACGTAGGGACTAACAAGAATTTCTGCCATAAGCTGGGGGCTCATCAGTTGGAAACGAGAGAGGAGGAGAAAGACCCGGGTGCAGGGGTTGATCACAACAGGACTATGAGCCACCAGTGTGATGCAGCTGCGAGCAAGGCAAAAGTGATCCCAGGACATATCCAGCGAGGCATTTCTAGAAGAGGTAGGGAAGTATTAATGCCATTGTACACGGCACTGGTGAGACCTCGTCTGGAATCCCACGAGCAATTCTGGTCACCCTTGTTCAAGAGAGATGACTTCAGACTGGAGCAGGCGCAGGGCTGCTAGGATGCTCAGGGGAGCAGAGGGTCGATCTTCTGAGAGTGCTGGCACAAGAGCAAATGGGTAGAAACTGGCATTGAAGTCCCATTGGGCTGGAAATGAGACGGGTTCTAAGCAGCAGAGGAGGGAGGTATGGGAACAGCAAGGGAGGCAAATGACCTAACCAGTTTGGAGATGGCGCTTGATACCCTTACGACGAGGATTGGTACAGTGGGTGGCCTGTGATAGAGACCCCGGCTGTCCCTTCCAGTCCCACCTTCCTATGTCCCCCTCCCTCTCCACTGCAGGTAGACGCCGGGCCAGGGGCAGCGATGGCTCCGAAGGGACCCCACCCCATGCTGCTGCTGGCCCTGGTGCTGCTGGCTGGCTGGCTGGCCCAGCTCAGCCAAGGAGCCAGCTACCCACAGTTCCTGAGGCAGCACGTCGACAACCCCAAGACCAGGGCCCGGAATGACCGGTCCTACTGCAACATGATGATGCAGCGCCGGGGCATGGCCAGCCCCTGCAAACACACCAACACCTTCGTCCATGCCCCCGCCAGCCAGCTCCAAGACGTCTGCGGCCGGGCAGGCCGGCGGGCCGGCGGCAACCTGCATAACAGCAACAACCGCTACCGCATCACCACCTGCCGGCTGGCTGGGGGATCGACCCGCCCGCCCTGCAACTACCGGGGGCACAGCAGCACCCGCCGGATCCGCGTGGCGTGCGTTGGGGGCCGGCCTGTGCACTATGACAGGACCCTCTAGAGCCGGGCAGCCAGGCCTGGGGTGGGAGCCAGGGCGTCCTGCTGCTTTCGCTCTCCACGGACACTTCCATGGCTGGGGGCTCCCCAGCTCCGTCCCTGCCCCCTCCTGGACCCACCCCCCGCGCAAGGCACCTGACATGAGATCCAGGAACCGGGGGGGCTCAAGCCAGGCATCCGAGTCCATGGTGAGGACCCCGACATCAGAGTGACCTACCATGGCAAGTGCTCAGCTAATGCAGCTTCCACTGAGTCCGCAGTGTGGAAAAAACCAGCCTCCTGGATGTCTAGTGCCCCACGATTTATTGTAATCCCCATTGCTCCTTCTGCAGCTGCTCAGAGTAGTCACCCCACCCCTGCCCTATGCTGCCCCTAGTGCCCATTATACAGTATAGCCGCCCCTTCCCCACCCCTCACCCTCTACTGTCCCTAGTGCCCATTATACAGTATTGCCGCTCCTTCCCCGCCCCCACCCTCTGCTGCTCCCTAGTGCCCATTATACAGTATAGCCGTCCCGCCCCCACCCTCTGCTGCCCCTAGTGCCCATTATACAGTATAGCCGCCCCTTCCCCACCCCCACCTTGTGCTGCTCCCTAGTGCCAATTATACAGTATAGCCGCTCCTTCCCCACCCCCACCCTCTGCTGCCTCCCAGTGTCCATTATACGGTATAGCCATCCTATCCTGTCCATTACCCATGCAGTGGTGGGGTTGATGTTGGGAGAAGTGTGTCTCAGGCGAAGCCCTGGGTGCTGTTACTGGGCTGGATTCTCTTGCTGTTTCTTGCAATAAATCACTTCCTGCCCATGAAGCCCAGACAGGTGTGTTTGGGGAGGTGGTGGGCAGAAGAATTAGCTGGCTCTCTCTCCACTGTTAAAAATCACAAGGTTCTAGTGAGCTTCCAGCTTTCAATGGTATGTCAGGCCAGTGGGTCAGCCGCTGAGCTAGCCAATCACCTCCTCCGAGTGCTCCGTCAGGGACCAGTTCACTGCCAATCCTATGGAGCAGGGGCTACTTCCCAGCCTGCCTTGCTGCCAGCATCATTTCTCCTGGGGTGACTGGGGCAACCCCTTGTTTTTCAAATAGATTGGGTAGCCTAGAGCTGAGATCCAGACTCCCTCAGCCCCATCCCCACACAGTCCAGGGGACTCTCAGTCTCCCCAGTTCTTTGTCTCTGTCCTCTGCTGTGCCCCAAATCCCCCCACCATCTCAGTACCTGCCAGCTCCCTTCTCCTGCTTTCCCCTATAGCCCAGCCCCCCTGCAATCACCAGCCGGCCCCTTCCAATCCCTGCAGCCTCCTAAGCCCCCTATTACAGCCTGTTGACCCAGAGTATTGCTTAAGATTCTTCCTTTCAAGCAGTTACTTTTACTGTTTCAAAGCTAGTCACATTAATAGAATAACAATCCCCAGCTCTTCTCTAGCATTCACATCAGTGGATCACAAAAAGCTTTATAAAGGAAGCATCATCATAACCATTTTACAGAGGGGGAAACTGAGGCAGAGACAGGGGACGCGACTGATCCTAGGTCACCCAGCCAGGAACAGAATCCCGGGGCCTTAAGCACATGCTTGGGGCGGCACCTGGTAAGGGGCTGCCAATCTTGGGGTGGCGGGGGGGCAGCGCGGCACGGCATTCCGCGCGGGGGGGGCGCTCTGGCGGCGCGGCGCTCGGAGGGGGGGCGGCGCTCGGCGTGGTGCTCGGCAGGGGGGGTTCCGGCGGCGCGGCGCTCGGC
>NW_020664963.1:1204117-1236405 GCF_002925995.2 Terrapene triunguis | reverse complement strand
GCGGCGCGGGGCGCGGCACTCGAGGGGGGTTCCGGCGGCGCGGCGCTCGGCGGGGGGGGCTCGGCGGGGCGGCGCTTTTTTTTGCTGCTTGGGGCAGCAAAAAAGTTAGAGCCGGCCCTGCCTGCCATGCAATCCATCCCATAAGTAGAGGACAATAATCATGTAAAAGGGAAACAAACACAGAACATTATTGTTCCCGTACCTGTGGGGCCACGGTCCCTCTGTTGTTGGATTAGATCTAATGCCAGTCACTGAACAGCCTTAAGGTTACAAGAAATGAGACGTGACATTGAAGGAACAAGACAGATTATCCACATACCAACAGAGATTTAGAGCTGATTTATAAGGCAGACAAGTGTCCATAACAGACAATAAGGGCCGGATCCTAGCTGGTGTCAATCAGTGTTGCTCCATTAATGTCAATAGGTCAGCTCCCCAGTGGATGTGGCTGTCTCTTTACACCAGGTGTTTATTTGGCCCTTATTTGTCTGCTATTGCAAGGGGGGTGCTGAATGTTAAGGGCCACCCCCCTCACAGCTGAGCCAGAAAATGGCTATTTTTTAGAAGCAGGATATCTACATGTGCTGGTCTCCGAACATCTCACAGTTTGTCCATCCTTGACCTCTGTGATGGTTTTTTTGTGCTGGACCACATGAGGCACGGACCCAGAAACGTTTGTAATCTTCTGGATCACAGGCTCCGCCCTTCCGCCGGCACCAGCGGGTGTTAGCGCCCCCTTGTCCGCCTTGCTGTGTTTCTGTGGCTGCTGCAACATCTCGCAGGCTCTGGCAAAGCGATGCCTCCATGTCCCAATCGCGGGTCGCCTCCTAGAGACCAGCCCCGGGAACTGCACTGGGGAGATTATACAGGTTCCACCGGCGTTCAAACGATTTATGTGCAGTGATGGGAACCCCAAAGGGTGTGTCCCCACTGCTGCCCCCTGCTGGAGTGGACGAGCCCTGCTCTGTGTGTGTGTATGTGTGTGTCCCTGCTGCCCCATGCTGGAGTGGACAAGCCCGGTTGTGTGTGTGTGTCCCTTCTGGCCCCTGCTGGAGTGGACAAGCCCTGCTCTGTGTGTGTGTGTGTGTGTGTGTGTGTGTGTGTGTGTGTGTCCCTGCTGCCCCCTGCTGGAGGAGGACAAACCCTGCTCTGTGAGTGGGTGTGGGTGTGTATGTGTGTGTCCCTGCTGCCGCCTGCTGGAGTGGACGAGCCCTGCTCTGTGTGTGTTTGTGTGTCCCTGCGCCCCCCTGCTGGAGGGGACAAACCCTGCTCTGTGTGTGTGTGTGTGTTGATGGGACTGGAACAATTACTGTTCATAAGAAATGGGCCCCCAAATCCCCTAGATTGTTTGCAAATCCCTCCCCTGTTTGTAGCTCTCCTGATGCCCCCTACAAAGGGAAGTTACACATATGTACATGGAGTAGCGATTTCTTACATGAGAAGTTCCAAGAGGACCTGTTATTCCCATAAGAATACAGTAGGCTGGTAAAAAAAAAAATTCCTGAACTATTTTTTGATGTAAAATTGGGTTTGTCAAAACAAAAATTTCATAGAAACCGTCGGCTTCCCTAGAAAATGTTCCATTTTTTGTGGGGAAACTGAAAACCCAAAACTAAAATATGGCCCCAAACTGAATCTTTTTTGGTTTTTGGTTGATTTCAGCCATGTGTGCTTGTGTTTTGAGCTGAGGATTATTTGTTTTTTTGGCTGAAAATGGGATCAATTTTTAGGTTTTAAAACAAAAAGTCAAGGTTATCTGCAGGGAAACCCTCCATTTCCGGCTGCTCTAGAAACTCACGTCCGTCTCCGTCATGCGAACACAGGGAGGTTGTGGAATCCCTATCACTGGAGGTTTTTAAGAACAGGCTGACAAACATGTTAGGGGTCATCCAGGTTCACTTGACCAGTGCAGGGGTCGATGGCCTCTCAAAGTCCCGTTCAGCCGCACATTTCTGTGATTTCCATAATCCCAAATTCCCAGTGCCTCCATGTCAATAAAATAGAGACTGTGACTCTCAAGGGTGCTAAGGAGAAGACTAAAACAGGCTCAGACGTCCCTTCCAGCTCAGTCTGGTGGTGGATGCAATGTGTGCTCAGGCTACCAGCAGCTTAGCTGATCCCTGGGCGAAATGGACAAGTTGGGAATGCGGGGAAGAGAGAAGTGGGGCTGTTCCTTTCCCCTCCCATCCCCCACCCACCCACCCACTGGGATGCAGAATCCAAGGCAGGAAAATACCTTGTTCTCCTGCTATGAAGACGGGGATGGGTTCCACCTTAGCCATCACCCCAGGGATCTCCACAGGTAAAAGGAGCTCTCTCCAGTTTGAGCTGAAGAGTCAGGCTCGCTAGCTGGGGCGGGGGCACACACATGCCCCCTGAGCGTTGGTGTAACACACCCTTCCTTAGTGAGTTATAGACACGCCCTGCAATGCAAGCTGATGCACTGCCCGGTGATGCCCCGTGTTGGTGCTGGGGCTGGCAGGAAAACAATCCCTATCTTTGAAACTTTCTCCCTACAAATTTCATTAAAAAAAAGGTCTGATTTTATTTCCGTGATGAAAACCATGACAGTGGGGTCAGAAACAAGGATTTCTCTGCCCAGAGCTGGGTGAACAATGAGCCAGAGCACAGCTGGCCTGGCACGTGTTCTCCAGCTGCTCGGAGAACAGATGGGCTGGAGATGCCCTCACATCTGACTCATTGGTCTCCATGTCAACTGAAGGCAGGACAAGCAGTAAAGGGCGTAAGCTGCAGCCAGGGAGATTCAGGTTAGATATTAGGGAAAACTTTCTAACTCTCAGGGGAGTGAAGCTCTGAAATAGGCTTCCAAAGGAGGTTGTGGAGTCCCCATCACTGGAGGTTTTTGAAAACCTGCCAAGGCTGATCTAGGTCTAGATTTACTTGATCTCTGCCTCAGCGCAGGGGGGCTGGACTTGATGACCTCTCGAGTTCCCTTCCAGCCCCACATTTCTGTGCCTCTATAACCCCTTCCAGATGCCCTTAGCAGAACTGCCCCCCACCTCACACACCTTCTGTGGCCACGGAGAACCATTGATCTCTGGCCTCTGTATAACGGCCCATCACAGCTTTGCAGTCTGTTCCCAAGGCCCCCCTCAGTCTTCCCTTCTCAAGACGAAACTTACCCAGTTTTTGTAACCTTTCCTCGCGGGTCAGGTTTTCTAAATCTTCCTCTCCTCTGGGCTCTTTTCTCTCCCGTCCTTCTGTCTGTCCCATTCTCCACCCCCGCCCCCCATCTCTGCCTTTCTCTCTCCCTCTCTCAGGGCCTCTCCAGCACAGGACTGGCAAATGGATTCTGAAAAGGGCTGGGAGTATCGCACCGTCCCAGTTGGAAGGACTCTGTCTCTGGGGTGAGACCAAACAGCTGCTCCCCTTGTTCATCCCATATTACCTCACCTTGGCCTTCTCACCTCTGCTTCCCCAGCTGCTCAACACCCCTCCCTGAAGGCTCAAACCACCCCATGGGGAGTAGGCCCCCAGGCAGGGGTTCCTGAAGCTGCCTAGGGGATTTGGATGCCATTCGGTCATTTGCTTGTTACACAGTAACGACATGGAGAATGCACATGGGGCCAGCTGGGTCCCAAACAACCATCGTAACTAACTACACAGCAACACACCAGGTCGGGGCTCACACACACATGTGCATATACACCCACACATGCACACGCACACACATGCACAGACACGCACATATGCACACGGCTGCTCTTGATGAGCCCAATGTTTTGGATGAAATTTACCATTTATCTCCTTTCTGGAGTGAAACAGGAGTCGCTCCGTGTTTGTGCGTCTGCACAGTTGGAGCTGAAAGTAAGAACAGACATACTGGGTCAGACCAAAGGTCCATCTAGTCCACTATCCTGTCTTCTGACAGTGGCCAATGACAGGTGCTTCAGAGGCAATGAACAGAACAGGGAAATTATCAAGTGGTTCATCCCTTTGCCTAATCCCAGCTTCTGTCGGAGGTTTAGGGGCAGCCAGAGCATGGGGTTCTGTCCCTGACCATCTTCGCTAATAGCCATTGATGGACCTGTCCTACCCCTGGTTCTTGTGTTATGTGAAGGGGTAAATACCACTGCCTTATTCATTTTCTCCACACCAGTCATGCTTTTATAGACCTCAATCATATCCCCCCTTAGTTGTTGCTTTACCAAGCTGAACAGTCCCAGTCTTTTTAATTTCTTATAATATGGAAACTGCTCCATAATCTTAATCATTTTTGTTGCCTTTCTCTGTACCTTTTCCAATTCTAATAGATCTCTCTTGAGATGGGGTGACCAGAACTGCACGCAGTATTCAAGATATGGGTGTGATGTTGCATCCCATAATGCTTTATGGGAATATGCTTATGAATGTACATATGACATAACTGGAATATGTTTTATGCTACATATGCCATGTAACATATCTCTGTAAAGGTTATGATCTACTGAATATATTCATCCTATTTGTATGCATGTATCATTTTTGTATTCAAAGTTATGAATATTGGCTATGTACTTGTTTAATTTTAAATAGCCTCAGTGAAGCAGTTGGTCAGCTTTCTGAGAAAAGACTATTCTCAGTAAGTGCCCAGTCAAGAAACACTTAAGGCAACAATGAACTTGGAGACACCAATCCACATCTGGGCTTTCCCAGGAATGTGGCCTGGCTGGTAAGGAACTCAGTCATGCATGGACATGTGACTTGCCCATGTGACTCCAAAACTCCATCTTGGAGCTGAATTCTGGATAGGAGAGAGGAGGGGGGTCTCCACCCACAAGAAAAAGTCTACTTAAGTCCCTGGGAGACCCCTCCATTTGATCTTCAGCTGGCTCAAGAGATAGCCTCTCCACCCCGAAAGGACACCTGAAAGAAACTGGAACAAAGGACAGTAACCACAGGGGTGTGAGTGATTGCTGGACCCAGACTAGAAGGAGGCTAGTCTGTAAAAGAAGCTTACTGGAACATCTCTGAGGGTGAGATTTCATCTGCAATCACTTTCTTACTGTATTAGGTTTAGACTTGTGTGTTTTATTTTATTTTGTTTGGTAATTTACTTTGTTCTGTCTGTTATTACTTGGAACCACTTAAATCCTACTTTTTATTTAATAAATTCACATTTTACTTATTAATTAACCCAGTGTATGTATTAATACCTGGGGGGGACAAACAGCTGTGCATATCTCGCTATCAGTGTTATAGAGGGTGAACAATTTATGAATTTACCCTGTATCAGCTTTATACAGGGTAAAACGGATTTATTTGGGGTTTGGACCCCATTGGGAGCTGGGCCTCTGAGTGTTAGAGACAGGAACACTTCTTAAGCTATTTTCAGTTAAGTCTGGAGTTGTTGGGGGACATGGTTCAGACCTGGGGCTGTGTTTGTAGCAGGCTCGCGTGTCTGGCTCAAACTGGCAAGGTTCTGGAGTCCCAAGCTGGCAGGGAAAGTGGGCTTAGGGGTAGTCTCAGCCCATCAGTTGGCAGTTCCCAAGGGGTTTTCTGTGATCCAACCCATCACAGTGGGCATACCATGGATTTATACAGTGTCATTTTGATATTTTCTGTCTTATCTATCCCTTTCCTAATGATTCCCAACATTGTTAGTTTTGCCTGCCGCTGCACATTGAGTGGATGTTTTCAGAGAACTATCCACACTGACTCCAAGATTTCATTCTTGAGTGGTAGCAGTTAATTTAGACCCCCTCATTTTGTATGTATAGTTGGTATTAAGTTTTCCCACATGCGTTTATTTTGGTGCCCAGTCACCCAGTTTTATGAGATCCCTTTGTAACTTGTCCCCATCAGCTTTGGACTTACCTACCTTGAGTAATTTTGTATCATCTGCAAACTTTGCCACCTCACTGTTTACCCCTTTTCCCAGATCATTTATGAATATGTTGAACAGCGCTGGTCCCTGTGCAAATCCCTGGTGGACACCACTATTTACCTCTGAAAACTGACCATTTCTTCCTATTCTTTGTTTCCAATCTTTCAACTAGTTATTGATCCATGAGAGGACCTTCCCTCTCATTCTATGACAGCTTACTTTGCTTAAGAGCCTTTGGTGAGGTACCTTCTCAAAGGCTTTCTGAAAGTCCAAGTACACTATGTCCACTGGATCCCCCTTGTCTACATGTTTGTTGACCCCCTCAAAGAATTCTAATAGATTAATGAGTCATGATTTCCCTTTACAAAAGCCATGTTGACTCTTCCCCAACAAATCATGTTCACCTATGTGTCTGATAATTCTGTTCTTTACTATAGTTTCAATCAGTTTGTCTGATTCTGAAGTAAGGCTTATGTTTTTAAAAATTGATGTCACATTAGCTATCCTCCAGTCATTTGCTACAGAAGCTGATTAAAATGATAGGTTACAAACTACAGTTAGTAGTTCTGCAATTTCACATTTGAGTTCCTTCAGAATACCAATACTGTTTAGTTGATCAGTTTGTTCCAAAACCTCCTCTAATTACACCTCAATCTGGGACAGTTCCTCAGATTTGTCACTTAAAAAGAATGGGTCGGGTTTGGGAATCTCCCTCACATCCTCTGCAGTGAAGACTGATGCAAGGAATTAATTAATTTAGTTTCTCGGCAATAGCTTTATCTTCCTTGAGTGCGCCTTTAGCATCTCGATCGTCCAGTGCCCCACTGATTGTTTATCAGGCTTCCTGCTTCTGATGTGCTTAAAAAAAAATTTGCTGTTACTTTTTGAGTCTTTGGCTAGTTGTTCTTCAATATATATCCACTGGACCACCCTTATCTGCATGTTTGTTGGAATAAACTTAGCAGAAGTGGGATCACCATGACTGGGCCTATGATCTCCTCACCCACCTCCCCTGCTGCTGGGAACCAACTCTGTCGGAAGACAGGATACTGGGCTAGATGGACCTTTGGTCTGACCCAGTATGGCCATTCTTGTGTTCTTATCTGAGTTCCCTCTTCTCCAAGCCAAAAAATGTCAGGCTGGAAGGGACCTCGAGAAGACATCAAGTCCAGCCCCCTGCGCTGAGGTAAGAATAAGTAATGCTGGACCAGCCCTGACAGGTGTTTGTTCAACCAGTTCTTCAACACCTCCAATGATGGGGATTCCAAAACCTCTCTTGGAAGGATCAGAAAACCAATTCCAGAGCTTCACTAACCTTAGAGTTAGAAAGTTTTCCCTAATATCTCACCTAAATCTCCCTCGCTGCAGATTAAACCCGTTACTTCATTTCCTACTCGCAGTGGTTTACCATGCTTAATTTATATGGGAGCCAAGGTGGACAGGTGAATAAACAGCCTTGTCTGGCAGAAACGTGTTCTCCTCTTTGGTTGGTCACAGACTTTAACATATTTCCAGTCTATAGACACAGTCCTTAAATATCATCCGTATGCACAGCTGGCCCTGCTCATGAGGGTCAATAGGACATAAGCCTTTATTAGAGACCTTGCATGACCCCACCAGTGAAGGACTACTACAAGAGAAGGGTGGTAGGTGTAGTGAGTTTGTCAGGCCTGGCAGGAGCTGCTGTTACAGAACAGGGGGCCCCCCAATAGTTGGAATCCAGGTTCAGAACAGGGTCACGATGCTTCATTGCAAAAAATCTGTGTCCCGGAAGGGGTTGAAGCAGTGAGCCAGGGCCCTGGTTTGGGTGGAGCTCTGAGAAGCACATGCATAACCCACGGGGGCATGGGCAGCCACCAGTAGGCACTTGGACCTCGGAGTCCCACAGCCAGAGTGAGGGCACCACGCAGGGAGCCTGCACCCCAGGAGCGTGCTGGCCAACAGGACTAGAGACAGCGTCTGGATGCTGCTCAGACCCAGTGAACTCGGCTGCATGAGGGGTTCTGCCGTTGGTTCCCCTCACATCGGAGCAGTGTCCCGTTAGAGCCGGACTGGGCCAGGCTGGAGACACGGACCCTTGGCCGAGAGGAATCGATCTAGATACCCTGATATAGGAGTACATGTGCCACCTTAGAGACTAACAAATGTATTTGGGCATAAGCTTTTGTGGGCTAAAACCCACTTCATCGGAGGCATGCAGTGGAAAATACAGTAGGAAGATATATATACACAGAGGAAATGAAAAAATGTGTGTTGCCATATCAACTCTAACGAGACTAATCAATTAAGGCGGGCTATTATCAGCAGGAGAAAAAAATTCTTTGTAGTGATAATCAGAATGGCCCATTTCAAACAGTTGACAAGAAGGTGTGAGTAACGATAGGGGGAAATTAGCACGGGGAAATAGTTTTTACTTTGTGTAATGACCCATCCTCTCCCAGTCCTTATTCAAGCCTAATTTAATGGTGTCCAGTTTGCAAATTAATTCTAGTTCTCCAGTTTCTTGTTGGAGTCCATTTTTGAAGTTTTTTTGTTGGAGAATTGCGACTTTTAGGTCTGTAATACTCTGATTTGTTGGCTTTCAAAGGGAAAATGCCAAACCATCCATCCAAACTCTGCCTCACTCAGATCTCTCTCTCCAGCAGAACATTTTCAAAGGCACCTAGGGGAATTAGGTGCCCAGGTCACTGAGAGTTTGGCCCTTAACTCCCTGAGGCGCCTTTTATCAATGACCTGCAAAAAATCATAAAATCATCACTGATAAAGTTTGCCGATGACACAGAACTGGGGGGAGCGGTGAACACTGAAGAGGACAGGTCACTGATACACAGCCATCCGGGTTGCTTGGGAAAAGGATGCAAGCAAACAATACATGTGTTAATATGGCTCCATGTAAACACATACTTTTGGGAACAGAGAACGTCGGCCGTACTTACAGGATGGAGACTCTATATCCCGGGAAGATTTGGGGATGTGGTGGATAATCAGCTGACCATAAGCTCCCAGTGCGACGCTGTGGCCAAAAGCGCTAACGCCATCCTGGGATGCAGAAACAGGGCAACCTCCAGTAGGAGCAGGGAGGCTATTTAACCTCTGTATTTGGCACTGGTGTGAGCACTGCTGGAATAGTGTGTCCAGTTCTGGTGCCCATATTTCAAGAGGGATGTTGATAAACTGAAGAGGGTTCAGAGAGATGCCACAAGAGGATCAGAAAACCTACCTCACAATCACAGACTCTCGGAGCTCAATCTGTTTAGCCTAAAAAAGAGAAGGTTCAGGGGTGACTTGGTCACCTTCTAAAACTACCTATATGGGGAACAAATATTGAATAATGGGCTCTTCAATCCAGCAAACGTCTAACATGATCCAACGGCTGGAAGTTGAAGCTATAGAAATTCAGACTGGAAAGAAGGTTTACATTTTTACAAGTGAGGGTAACTAGCCATTGGGACACTTTGCCAAGGGTCATGCCGGATTCTCCACGGCTGACAAGTTTTACATCGAGAGTGGCTGTTTTTTTTAACAGCTCTGTATTAGGAATCATAGAATCATAGACTATCAGGGTTGGAAGGGACCTCAGGAGGTCATCTAGTCCAACCCCCTGCTCAAAGCAGGACCAATCCCCAATTAAATCATCCCAGCCAGGGCTTTGTCAAGCCTGACCTTAAAAACTTACCTAAGGAAGGGGATTCCACCACCTCCCTAGGTAACCCATTCCAGTGCTTCACCACCCTCCTAGTGAAATAGTATTTCCTAATATCCAACCGAGACCTCCCCCACTGCAACTTGAGACCATTACTTCTTGTTCTGTCATGTACTACCACTGAGAACAGTCTAGATAAGGGATCGGCAACCTTTGGCACGTGGCTCACCAGGGTAAGCACCCTGGCAGGCTGGGCTGGTTTGTTTACGTGCTGCGTCCGCAGGTTCGGCCGATCATGGCTCCCACTCGCCGCTCCAGGCCAATGGGGGCTGCGGGAAGTGGCGGCCAGCACATCCCTCCTCCCACACCGCTTACCCTGGTGAGCCACGTGCCAAAGGTTGCCGATCCCTGGTCTAGATCCATCCTCTTTGGAACCCCCTATCAAGTAGTTGAAAGCAGCTATCAAATCCCCCCTCATTCTTCTCTTCTGCAGACTAAACAACCCCAGTTCCCTCAGCCTCTCCTCATAAGTCATGTGCTCCAGACCCCTAATCATTTTTGTTGCCCTCCACTGGACTCTTTCCAATTTTTCCACATCCTTCTTGTAGTGTGGGGCCCAAAACTGGACACAGTACTCCAGATGAGGCCTCACCAATGTCGAATAGAGGGCAATGATCACGTCCCTCGATCTGCTGGCAATGCTCCTACTTATACAGCCCAAAATGCAGTTAGCCTTCTTGGCAACAAGGGCACACTGTTGACCTTTCTATCCATCTTATAGTCCATTCATCCAGCCCATACTTTTTAACTTGCTGGCAAGAATACTGTGGGAGACCATATCAAAAGCTTTGCTAAAGTCAAGGAATAACACGTCCACTGCTTTCCCCTCATCCACAGAGCCAGTTATCTTGTCATAGAAGGCAATTAGGTTAGTCAGGCATGACTTGCCCTTGGTGAATCCATGCTGACTGTTCCTGATCACTTTCCTCTAAGTGCTACAGAATTGATTCCTTGAGGACCTGCTCCATGATTTTTCCAGGTGAGGCTGACTGGCCTGTAGTTCCCTGGATCCTCCTTCTTCCCTTTTTTAAAGATGGGCACTACATTAGCCTTTTTCCAGTCATCTGGGACCTCCCCCAATTGCCATGAGTTTTCAAAGATAATGGCCAGTAGTTCTGCAATCACATCCGCCAACTCCTTTAGCACCCTCGGATGCAATGCATCCGGACCCATGGACTTGTGCTCATCCAGCTTTTCTAAATAGTCCCGAACCACTTTTTTCTCCACAGAGGGCTGGTCACCTCCTCCCCATACTGTGCTGCCCAGTGCAGCAGTCTGGGAGCTGACCTTGTTCGTGAAGACAGAGGCAAAAAAAGCATTGAGTACATTAGCTTTTTCCACATCCTCTGTCACTAGTTTGCCTCCCTCATCCAGTAAGGGGCCCACACTTTCCTTGACTTTCTTCTTGTTGCTAAAATACACTAAGAAACCCTTCTTGTTACTCTTAACATCTCTTGCTGGCTGCAACTCCAAGTGTGATTTGGCCTTCCTGATTTCACTCCTGCATGCCTGAGCAATATTTTTATATTCCTCCCTGGTCATTTGTCCAATCTTCCACTTCTTGTAAGCTTCTTTTCTGGGTTTAAGGTCAGCAAGGATTTCACTGTTAAGCCAAGCTGGTCGCCTGCCATATTTACTGTTCTTTCTACACTTCGGGATGGTTTGTTCCTGCAACCTCAATAAGGATTCTTTAAAATACAGCCAACTCTCCTGGACTCCTTTGCCCCTCATGTTATTCTCCTTGGGGATCCTGCCCATCAGTTCCCTGAAGGAGTCAAAGTCTGCTTTTCTGAAGTCCAGGGTCCGTATTCTGCTGCTCTCCTTTCTTCCTTGTGTCAGGATCCTGAACTCGACCATCTCATGGTCACTGCCTCCCAGGTTCCCATCCATTTTTGCTTCCCCTACTAATTCTTCCCGGTTTGTGAGCAGCAGGTCAAGAAGAGCTCTGCCCCAGTTGGTTCCTCCAGCACTTGCACCAGGAAATTGTCCCCCACACTTTCCAAAAACTTCCTGGATTGTCTGTCCACCGCTGTATTGTTCTCCCAGCAGATATCAGGGTGATTGAAGTCTCCCGTGAGAACCAGAACCTGTGATCTAGTAACTTCTGTTAGTTACCGGAAGAAAGCCTCGTCCACCTCATCCCCCTGGTCTGGTGGTCTATAGCAGACTCCCACCACGTCTATAGCTGACTCCCACCACGATGACCTTGGGGCAGTTCCCCTGCCTGTGTTACCCTGGAGGTCAGACCATGGGAGGTGTGACGAACTGGGATTGTTCTTAATGTGGTCTTTGAATGCTGAGTGGGGAGTGCTGGCTGGGAAGACAGGGGAGTGTGGCTAGGATGGTCTGCATGGGGGGGATGGGAGACTGGCCGTGAGGGAGAATACCTGAGCATGTAACGTGAGAACCCAGGAAGGGGTTAGAGGCCAGGTGACACCTTTGCCCGGGAAACTGAACAAAGGCTGTGGGAGGGGATGCTGGGGAGAGAGTTTCAGAGCTGGCTGGTGACATGGCTGGGAGGCAGACAGGGATCTGACCTCCCAAGGGGCTGGGGTGCCTTGAGACCCCAAGATGGACCCAACTGAGGGGGATCCTGTTCTCTGTGCCTGCAAGACCTGTCTTGGACTGTGTTCCTGTCGTCTAAATAAACCTGCTTTACTGGCTGGCTGAGAGTCATGGTGAATCGCAGGAAGCTGGGGGTGCAGGGCCTTGTGTCACCCCACACTCCGTGACAGGGGGTCAGTATGGTCCCATCTGGACATGCAATCGAGGAATCTCACCAGGCAGAGCTGGAGGGACACATGGATGGGAGCCCTAGAGCTCAGCGAGGGGTGGGCACTAGTTCCCCCGCAGGGGAGGGACTATCCCATGGGCCAATGCCCCTGGCGCTCCCACCCCACTGCATCCCTGTGGATGCCTCCCATCTCTTCCAGTGCCTCTCACTCCCGACCTGCAGCCCCCTGCTAGCCCAGCCCCAGGCTCCCCCGGTGCCCCTCACTCCTGACCCGCAGCCCTCTGCTAGCTTAGCCCTGAGCTCCCTAGCTCTGCCAGTGCCCCTCACTCCCGACCTGCAGCCCTGCTAGCCCAGCCCTATTTCACGTTCCCCAGCACCCTGGTGCATGAGGAAACCTTGCAGGGGGGAAGGGGGCTTTAATGCCAGCCCCATCTCCCCATGGCTAGGGAGAGCTCTGCTTCCAAACCGGATGCACACCCAAGCCCAGGCAATGGGGGACACGTGCAGCCACATTAGCCCTGCAATTAACCCCTTGCTTAATTGCTGTCCCCAGCCACCCAGCCACCCAACCACCCCACACCTGGCCCCTGCAGCGCTCTCCACTCACCCACTAGCACGTGCAGGGCCAGAGCTGGGCGCACATACACGTAGGATTCTCCGGCCCATGACTCTACAGGCCCAGGGAAGTGAGGGGAGGAGAGGAGCACGGCTGGGATTTAAAGGGCCCTTGCCCCATTCCCGGGACATCGACACAGCCCCTGGTTAGCCCCTTCGCGGATAGTGAGCAGTCTCAGAGCCCCATGGCCAGTGCAGAGGGTGGGCCCGGGGGGCAGGGATGGGAGAGAGGGAGGGAGAGGAGGCAGGGGGGAGGGCTAGGGAGATGGGGAGCAGAGGATGGGACAGGAACAGGGAGAGTGAAAGGGGCAGGGGAGAGAGGGATTAATGGGGGCAGGGACGGGGTGAGGTGGGGTGAGGTGGGGGGTAGAGGGGTCAGGTGGGGTGGCAGGAATGGCGCTGGGTGGGAATGGGGGGAGGCTAAGGGACAGGGTCAATCCAGAGTCACTCCTGAGCACAGTGGGGTCCAGGCTGGATTCTGCTCTGAACTCCCCCAAGGTGAATCCAGAGTCACACCTGATTGGAATGGATTTGGAGCCGGTTCTGGTTCCCATCCTCTGTGAATGCAGCATTCCCCCCACCCCATATCTGCAGCAGCAGGATGTCCTTGGTGCGTGGCTGTGGGGTGCAGGCCAGACAGCAACTCCCCCGGTGCCCTTGGATCCGTGGGCAGCTCCGTTCCCACCAGTCGGCCTTGCGGGCACCAGGAACAAGAGGCAGAGGCTCATAAGGGTGCCATGGGGGAGGGGAGCACAGCCCCCCCATTCCAGACCCTCTCCCCAGCCTGCTGCCCATCCCCCATCTGCCCCTGTGAAGGCGTGTTTGCCCCACACCAGCCCTGATATTAGGGGTGAAGATGGGCCCAGAAGAGGACAATTAACCTGCAGAGCTGTAGCTGATGGGGGCCCAGGGATTGATAAACATTAATTGCTGGTGAAGCCCCACTGGGGGCGGAGCTGGGGCAGGATTATAAAGGGAGGAAGTTCCCAGACGGGGAAGAGAACAAGCTCTGGGAGAAGGGTCAAGCCCAGAGGCGTTGCATGTAAACAAAGTCTGAGAAAGCAGGGTAGGAAGAAGCCCAGGGTAACAGCAGCAAGGAGGAGGCCTGGGTAGACCTCGGTTACTGGTTATAGGGTCCCCAGGCTGGATCCCATTGTGGATGGAGGGTGGGCAGGACGTGGCACAGAAGGGTTGGAGGTACCACCTGGAAGGGGGCACCCTATAGTGACCTAGCCAGAGGATTGAGTTGGGAAGAGAGACCACTGCAGTGATGGGAGGGGGCGCTATATGAGAGAGAGCTCCTGTTCTGAGCCTGGGCAGGAGGAGGCGCTCTTGCAGCAAGTGAAACCTGTCACAGTCCCATTCTCGGCCCGGGGCTCTGCGCTGATCCAGGCAGGCGTATGCTCAGGTACAGGACGCTCTGTGCACGGCCGATTGCCTGTACAAAATAGTGTGTCTGCCTCCCCCTCCCCCACTCCTCCCTCCCCGTCTTGTCCATCCGCTCTCTGCCTCTGGGCGTCACACCGCACCCTCGTCTGTTCCTGCGCCGCGCCCATCCCCATGGTGTCTGACGCCTTCTGGCTGGGCATTAAAGGACCTGACTCCACGTTTCTCTCATGGTGTGTGTTTGGGAGATGGCAGTTCCTGGTTATTCAGAGCAGGGCTTCCCCGCTACCCCCCAAACACAGAGCCAGGGAACAGCCTGTGGGGGTCTCGCCGAATCTCTCCTTATCCACAGTGAAACAGCTTCAAACAGGAAAATGGACACTAGAGCAGGAGGCACTGGACTCTGGGTCTCCCCTCCCAGGCGGGAGCACTAACCTCTGAGCTACAGGCATTCGCTCTCGCTTTGGCTCTGTTACTGTGTAATTAGACACAATGGAGCAGTGTCAACAGAGGAGACTGAGCCTACAGCCCCCCCTCCCCCCGCCCCGCTCCCCCCAGCTCAGTGGGTCAGGCTGGAAACTCTATTTTCTGATTAAAAGTGAATTTATTGGAGGAAATGCAGACATTCTCCCCCACCCTGCAATTTTGATGAGTTGACACTTTTTTTTTCAATGCACTGAAGAAAGCCGACAATACCAATCTGGGAGGGGTTGCAAGTACTTTGGAGGATAGGATTAAAATTCAAAATGTTCTGGACAAACTGGAGAAATAGTCTGAAGTAAATAGGATGAAATTCAATAAGGACAAATGCAAAGTACTCCACTTAGGAAAGAACAATCAGTTGCACACATACAAAATGGGAAATGAGTGCCTAGGAAGGAGCACTACAGAAAGGGATTTGGGAGTCATAGTGGACCACAAGCTAAATATGAGTCAACAATGTACATTGTTTGGGGGAAAAAGCAAACATTATTCTGGGATGTGTTAGCAGGAGTGTTGTAAGCAAGACACGAGAAGTAATTCTTCTGCTCTACTCTGTGCTGATTAGGCCTCAACTGGAAAATTCTGTCCAGTTCTGGGTGCCACATTTCAGGAAAGATGTGGACAAATTGGAGAAAGTCCAGAGAAGAGTAACAAAAATGATTAAAGGTCTATAAAACATGACCTATGAGGGAAGATTGAAAGAGTTGGGTTTGTTTAGTCTGGAGAGGAGAAGATTGATGGGGGGAACATAACAGTTTTGAAGTACATAAATGGTTGTTATAAGGAGGAGGTAGAAAAATTGAGGGGTGGGGGAGGGATAGCTCAGTGGTTTGAGCATTGGCTTGTTAAACCTAGGGTTATGAATTCAATCCTTGAGGGGGCCATTTAAGGAAGTGGGGTAAAAATCTGCCTGGAGATTGGTCCTGCTTTGAGCAGGGAGTGGGACTAGATGACCTCCTGAGGTCCCTTATAACCCTGATATTCTATGATGATTGATTCTCATTAAACTTTGAGGATAGGACAAGAAGCAATGGGCTTAAATTGCAGCAAGGGAGGCTTAGGTTGGATATTAGGAAAAACTTCCTAACAGTCAGGGTGGTTAAGCATTGGAATAAATTACTAGGGAGGTTGTGGAAACTCCATAATTTGACAATTTTAAGAGCAGGTTAAAGAAACACCCATCAGGGATGGTCTAGATAATACTTAGTCCTGCCATGAGTGCAGGGGACTGGACTAAATGAACTCTTGAGGTCCCTTCCAATCCTATGATTCTGTGATGATGCATAAAAGTCAGAATGGGTTACAAGAAAATAAAAGCAAAACACAACTAATGCCTAACTGAACAAGCTAAGTGAATTCAAAGCAAAGGTCTCTCTCACCACACATTACTGCTGTCTTACTGGCTGAATTTGTTTCAGTCAAGATCTCTCCCCAGTCCAATTCTACTTTCTTTGTTCTTCAGGTGTTGTCAATGCTGTAGGTAAAGAACAAGGGAGAGATAATCTGGGTGTCTGCTCTCCCTTCTTATGGTTTATTCTCATCTTTGAGAATCATCTGCAGCTGAGATTCAGGAGACAGAAAGTCTTTGTGGATGGGAACTCTAAGCTGTTTCTTTGTCAAGTTGTAGATTTTCCCCCCACACCCTCTTTCCCACCAAAAATGGTCACTTAACCAGGTGATGCTCCACTTGACTTTGTTGGCACTTGGCTGAATGTCGGCTTTCCTTTTTTGTCAGAGGAACTTGTTTATAGCTGTTCCCCAGACTTGGAACATGTCTTAGGCCTTTTCTACACTACAGAGTTTTGTCAACAAAACTCATGTCGACAATGAAAAAGCACTATAATTACATCGCTATTGCATCTTCACACTACACTCCCTCTGTCCACACTTGGTGCTCTAGCATCAGCAGTGAGAGCAATTCACTGTGGGTAGCTATCCCACTGTGCTACTGGCTATCTTCTGCAGGTAGGATTTGTGGGAAGGTGGAGTGGATTGCAGTGCATCATGGTTGTGTGCTCAACATCCCATGATGCATTATTTTCTGTCCTAGCATTCCATGGTTTTCCAGATGCTTTTTGCAGCATTTTTAAACAGCCCCAGTTTACCATGTACCTGCCATCTGTGGATGGATGGATGGATCCTACACTGCTCTCTACTGTTGTGGTCACTGTCATTAACACATGGTGGATGGTCATGAAGTATATCATGATCACCCAGTCTGAACAAGAATCAGCGTTTCCTGACCTGCTGTGTGCCCTGGAAAGAAACAACACCAGATGACTTTTGGCATTCATGGAGCAGCTGCACACGGTGAACTCATTTTTGAGCTTGGGAAACTAGCTCTGTGTGGTGGGATAACATCGTTATGCAGGTCTGGGATGATGAGCAGTGGCTGTAGAACTTTTGGATGCGGAAAGTCACCTTCCTGGAACTGTGCGCGGAGCTCACCCCAGCCCTGAGGCACAAGAACATCAAAACGAGTGCTGTCGTCTTGGTGGAGAAGCATGTGGCGATCGCAATGTGGAAGCTGGTGACTCCAGACTACTACCGCTCAGTCATTAATTAGTTTGGAGTTGGGAAGTTGACCATAGGGGCAGCGTTAATGCAAGTGTGAAGGACCATTAATCACATCCTGCTACGAAGGACTGTGACTTTTGGCAGTGTACGTGAAATAGTGGATGGCTTTGCAGAAATGGGATTCCCTAACTGTGGCGGGGCAATAGATGGCACACATATCCCAGTTTTGGTCCCAGACCATCTTGCGATGGAGTACATCAATAAAAAGGGGTACTTCTCTATGGTATTGCAGGCAGCTTTTTGATCACCGGGGTCATTTCACTGACATCAACGCGGGGTGGTCCGGGAAGGTGCATAATGCACACATCTTCAGGAACATTGGCCTGTACAGAAAGCTGCAAGCAGGGACTTTCTTTCCAGACCAAAAGATTCCAGTGGGGGATGTTGAAATGCCCATAGTGATCCTTGGAGGCCCAGTGTACCCCTTACTTCCATGTCACATGAAGCCTTACATGGGGAACCTGGATAGAAGTAAGGAGTGCTTCAACAACAGGCTGAGTAGGTGCAGAATTACTGTTGAATATGTGTTTGGCAGTTTAAAAACGCTCCGGCGCTGCCTTTATGACAGGTTAGAGCTAAATCAGGAAAACATTCCAATGGTCATAGCTGCCTGCTGTATGCTCCATAATCCTTGTGAGGCTAAGGGTGAAAAGTTTGCCCAGGGTGGAGTGCTGAGGCAGATCGCCTGGCTGCTGATTTTGAGCAACCAGATACCAGGGCTATTATGGGGGACAATTCGAATCTGGGAGGCTTTGAGGCAACATTTTGAGAATGAGAACCTGCAATGTGTATTTCTAAGCAGCAGTCTGCCATGCTTCATTAATCTGAATTTTGTTTTTTTGCCTAACACTTGTGGTGATTCCTGAGTGGGATTAGCAGTATGCAAATGATTAAACTGAATGTATATGTTTTACTACCAGCTGCAATCATTACATGTAGGACACAAAGATTGGTTATCTTTCAAAGAGTTTGTTTTTATTAAACCCCAATTAACACACACAAAAGTCTTGGTGGGAACGGAGGTAGCAGTGCTGGGCATTGGAAGCTATCACAGGTGCACCTAAGTCCAGCTATCATTTTGGAAGCTGTCTGAAGGGGCAGAGTGAAAGGGATACTGACATGTTCCGGAAAGTTAAAAGGAATGTGTGGAAGAAGTTTGGGGAGGGCAGGGAGAGCAGTTCTGTATCGGCTGCGGGGGGCACGCGTCTGTTCTGACTGTTGTGTGATTAGAAACTTCAGCATCTCTTTGCTCCTCCATGACTTTTATCATCTGCTCATGGGTCATTTGAACTCACTACTGACTCTCCTTTTTCTCCCACCTTTCCATTTCTCTCCACTCCCTGCATTCTCTTTTTTTCTGCCCCAGAGGATTCGAGCACCTCTTGAAACATGTCCTCCTTGCTATTCTTCCTTATCTGTCGGAGGTGCTCCGCCAGTGTGTAGGGGTTTCCCCTGAAGTCCACATCTGCCGAAGCACAAGAAACAATACACAAAAGCATACATGAACAACATTGAATCATTAAAGTAAAATACAGCACACATCTCGGAGAACTCCCTAAACATGGCGTTCAAGCTGGGGCAGAGTATAGGTGATGTTTCAAGGGGATCAGTACAGCCAACTAGGGACAATATTGTAAATTCTGCCACCATTTTCCACAGGCAGGAGTTATGGTAGCCAATATCTCACTCCTGAGCGTAAGCAACGTTGCAAGGGTGCATCTACTGCACACGTGCAGCTTCAGGCTTAGGCCCTATGCTGCTCGCCTGTGTGCCCCTTTGGTCCCTGCACAAGTGATTGCCGAGGGGCGAGGGAAAGTTTCCTACAATGGGGGAAGGCGCAAAGCAGCCCTGCCAAGGAACCTTTGGCAGGGGATTGCCGAGTACCTGCAGGAAAGTTTCCTAGAGATCTCTCTGGAGGAGTCCCGTGAAAACTTGGTGTGCATCAACACACTGTGCTGCCACACTGCTTAGCTGCACAGGGTAATTTGGAGCACACGTGAACACAGCTAGTCTTATACATTTCTATCCCTTCTACAGTATACAGAGTAAAGGAAAGCTGAACGTCATATAACCGGGCACGGTCAGCTCCAAAAGATCACTTACCAGGGGTCTCCTCTCCTGCTTCTTCCTCACTGGAGAGGGGCTGCTGGGACTGGATAGACACCTCCGGACTGGAGAACAGTTCCTGACTCACCGCCGCACCAGACAACCCTGCCGTGGGCTCCGCATCATCGTCCAACTCCACCTCCTTGTATACGACTTCGTCCTTGGGGTTAGGTCCACTGACCGCCGCCTCCAGCCTCGCCGAAATATCCTCAAGGCTCTTAGCGGTGGAGGTGGGATCGCCACCAAGAATGGTCACAGGGCTTCAGAGAAGCCCCGGAGTGACGATTTGCCTCCTTGCCTTCTGGTGTGCCTGCCTCAGCTCCTTTATCTTTGCTCGGCACTGCACCATGTCCCGTTTGAAGCCCTTATCACACAAGCCACAAGAAATCTGCCCGTAGGTATCAAAGTTCCTACGGCTGGAGCACAGCTAGGACTGCACAGCCTCCTCTCCCCGTATACTCAGCAGATCCAACAGCTCCGCAGTGCTCCAAGTGGGAGAGCGTTTGCCATGTAGAGCCGCCATGGTCAGCTGGGAAAATGTCATGTGAGTTCTCCATGCTGAGCAAACAGGAAGTGGAATTTCAAAAATTCATGGGGCTTTAAAGGGGGATGCTTGCTTACCTGGCGGCAAAGCAGCGGAGTCTGAACTGCTGACCAGCGAGGTCAGAATGGGCATTGTGGGACACCTCTTGGAGGCTATTTATAGTGACAAAACCAAGCATGGTGTCTACACTGACACTTTGTCAATAAAACTTTGGCTTAAAAATCTCTATGCCTCTCATCAAGGTGGTTTTATTTTGTCACCAAAACAGGAGAGTTTGGTCTGCAAAAGTAGCATTGTAGTGTGTATACCTCCACGGTTTTGTTGGGAAAAGCTGCCTTTTGCTGACAAAACTGTGTACACAAGGCCTTAATAACACCATACGGGTGAATCTTATAACTTTACATACAACATTGCCACCCGTATTTTACCAGGACCGTAATGATCAGCAAATTATGATTTTTTTCAAATGATACCTCACAAGGCATACTTTGTATGAAATTTATCATAGACCTGTAAAAGGGGTGAACATAGGTGTACAGACTGTCACAAGCCCGGACAAGCACTGTCCAGGGACCTCACAGTAACCGGGTCTGATCAGAAAGGTTCACATTGAACGGCTTCCTTTTGGAAACAGCAACTTTGGCTAAACTACAATTTTCAGTGCACTAATGTTGATTTTGACAAAGTTTTTCCATTTTAAGTCAAAATGTTGCTTTAAAACCCAGCCCTCTGAGATGTCCCCAACAACTTGTCACAGACAGTTTGACATTTCTGTGATGCCGAGATGCTCAGGCAGGTGTGTTATCCCTGTGTCTGACCCTCTCTTCAATAGTTCAGCAAAGGAGGGGTGGTGCAGGTGCTCTTTTTTTTCTGAAAACGCCAGGTCCTGAAGTCACACGATCAGGTGTAAATTTTTAGCACCAAGGGCAATTAACCACTGGAACAACTTACCAAGGGTCCTGGTGGATTCACCATCCCTGCCAAGTTTTAACTCAAGCCCGGATATTTTCCTAAAAGCTCTGCTCTGGTTCAACCAGGAGTGAATTCAGGGCACTCTCATGACCTGGGTTATGCAGGAGATCAGAGGAGATGATCAGGGGGCCCCTTCATGCCTTGGTATCTATAAATAATGTGCGAATCTCACCTTTCTTTGTTTTGTTTTAAAGAGGAAGGTTTTAGTCCTTGTGGTTGCAGAGATTGAAAGTTTAACGATTACAAACCCCTGAAGTCAGGTAAAAAGAACCCCATGTTTATTATTTTTAACAATCTCTGGTTTTTTAAGCCAGTCTGTGAATCTGGGGGGCACAGCTCAGGATTTCTGACAGTTTGAGGCTGATGGACTCGTCCACCCCCGGTGTCGACCAGTGAATGATTTCAGACCACCTGCTTCTTGTCTCCAGCATAGGTCAGTTCCTGGTAGGTCCATCCCCATGTTCTTGGGCCAATGCCATCGTCAGCTTCAATAGATTTCTGGAGTCTTGCCCCCTCCCCCTGATGTCTCTAGAGCCCCCCAGGTCCCCTCCCAGGCTGAGTGTTAGGCCAAACAAGCCCAGCTCCTTCCGTCCCCTCCTCCAGGGTGGGCTCTCCGCACCCCCCACATCCTACTAGCCCTTCCCTGTCCCGCTCCAGTCTGAATCACTCTGTCTGGCACACGGGGTGAGGTCCCTGCTGGAACCTGGGAAAAGCAGCTCCCAAAGAGGGACGGGAGGAGCTCACTCAGGTCTCAGCCCTGGTCTCACAGGCTGGGCAGGCGGAGGGCTGCGTCCCATGTCCCCAGGAGGCCTGGCCCCAGGAGTGTGTGGGAGCCACAAAGCTAGGGACAGTGGCTGGGCTTGGCCCCAACCCGGCTGGCTCAGAAGCAAGTGAGGTCCGGCCTTTGAGTCTGCATGGGACAGCCTGGGGCCTGCCACTGGGGCTGGGTCAGATGGAACCGGGCCGGGGTCGCTGCTCTGCAGAAAGCCCAGGGGAGCACATAGAGGCCTGGGAAGGGGATGTGGCTTCAGCATGGCATCACCCTATCTGTGGACCATGCCTCGCCCCATGGGTGGCCTTCGCCCCAGCATATTGAGTGGGGTATAGAATCATAGAAACATAGGGCTGGAAGGGACCTCAAGAAGTCATGAAGTCCAGCCCCTGCACTGAGGCAGGATGAAGCAAACCTACATCATCCCTGACAGGTGTTTGTCCAACTTCTTCTTAAAAACCTCCAATGATGGGGATTCCGCAACCTCCCTTGGGAGCCTGTTCCAGAGCTTAACTACCCCGAGAGTTAGAAAGTATTTCCTAATAAATAACCTGAATCTCCCTTGTTGCAGATTAAACCCATTAATCCTGCCTTCACCGGACATGGAGAATAATTGATCCCCGTCCTTTTTATAACAGGCCTTCACAGATTTACAGACTGGTATCAGGTCCTCCCCTCTCATCTTTTCTCCAGATTAACATGCCCAGTTTTTTTAACCTGCCCTCACAATTTATCCACAGCTTTCCTAAAGTGTGCTGTAGAGGAGGGCAGAAGAAATGATCCATCGGTCCCGTCTGGCCGTTATTTCTCTGGCTGTATGAACATCCCTGCAGCAGCGAGATAAACACCTTTCCACCTTCACAGCGTTTCCGTCTCTTTCTTCAGGGCAATGCTGTTAAACAGATTCTGCCTCCTAATGTGGAACAAATGCCGCGAGGTTTGCTCACTGTTTGGGAGGCAGGAGCCGTAAGTGCTGTCAGTTACACTGCGTGTTATTGCACTGCTAGGTCCGATGGACCCCAGCTGGAGCCCTGGCCCCATTGACTCCAGCAGAGCTCCAGCCGATTGACTCCAGCCGAGGATCTGGCCCACTGGCTTGGGCGGAGGGGGATGGGGCCTGGGTCCTTTCCCCTCTAAGGGGTGCTGGCTCTGATCCAGCCACAGGCAGGGGACTGGCTGGTTCAGGGGGTGGTTGAGAATCACAGACATTGGTCTCCCAGCCTGATCAAGGGCTTTCTCAGAAACATTGCTCGCACAGACCCCACAATGCAGGGGTGTCTGATCTGAGTCATCCCCCTGGCCCTGCTCATGCTAGTGGTGAGAGACGCTTGAGAAAGACCAAAGGGCCGAGTTCCCATCTGCAGCTGAGATGAGACAGGGTTAACCACAGCCTCCACCAACACAGCACCTAGCTGGGGAGGGGCGGGGGACAGCTGAGACTCTAGTATTAGCATGTAACTCTCCTCCCCCGGCCCAGTTCCAGATGTGTCCACATGTGCCCAGATGTGCCTGTTGCCAGAGGCTGCAGGGCTCCAGGTGCTGAGTGTCTCCAGATGTTGCCCAGCTGTGGTGAGGATGTGACTGAGCCAGGCCTGCCCTTTCCCCTGCCAGCTTAGCAGTGCCTCTAGAGAGCTACCCAGCAGCTGAGTCTGACCCTGAGGTTTCCTGTCCCCAGCTGTGGCTATAAGACCCCCAGGGCTGAGTCAGACGCACCTTCTCTGATCCGGTGCTGACAATGCTGCTGCTGCTGCTCCTGCTTCCTGCAGCCATCCTCTTGCCACTTAGGGCTCAAGCTGGTGAGTACTGGGGGGCATGGTGACCCCAGCCGCATGGGGAGCTCATCAGGGCGTCCCCAGTCCAGGCACAGCTGTTCCCCAGAAGGATGAGGTCCCCTGAGGTCAGGCCTCTTCCCTGGCACTCAAAGCACGGGAGCCCCAAAGGCTATGAAGGTCACCACATGGCCCTGGGGCGAGGTGAAGACTGGCCATCCATGCTGGGTGCAGGAGGAGTGGGAGCAGCTGGGGAAGGGGGAGGAGGATCCTTTATCTGGGGCCAGCAGGGGGACACAAGAACGGCCATACTGGGTCAAACCAAAGGTCCATTTAGCCAGTGCTAGGTGCCCCAGAGGGAATGAACATAACAGGTCATCATCAAGTGATCCATCCCCTGTCACCCATTCCCAGCTCCTGGCAAACAGAGGCTAGGGACACCATCCCTGCCAATCCTGGCTAATAGCCATTGATGGACCTATCCTCCATTAATTTGTTTAGTTGTTTTTTAAACCCTGTTCTAGTCTTGGCCTTCACAACATCCTTTGCAAGGAGTTCCACAAGTTGACTGTGCAGTGTGTGAAAAAATACTTCCTTTGGTTTGTTTTAAACCTGGTGCCTATTAATTTCATTTGGTGGCCCCTAGTTCTTGTGTTATGAGAAGGAGTAAATAACACTTCCTTATTTACTTTCTCCGCACCAGTCATGATTTTATAGACCTCAATCGTATCCCCCCTTAGTTGTCGCTTTTCCAAACCGAAAAGTCCCAGTCTTATTAATCTCTACTCATATGGAAGCCGTTCCATACCCCTAATCATTTTTGTTGCCCTTTTCTGACCCTTTTCCAATTGCAATATTTCTTTTTTGAGAGAGGGCGACTAGCTCTGCACACAGTATTCAAGATGTAGGCTTACCATGGATTTATATAGAGGAAATATGATATTTCTCTCTTATTGTCTATCCCTTTCTTAATGGTTCCCAACATTCAGTTATCTGGGACCTGGTTGGCATCACTGCAGAGCTGCCCAAAGAAGTTGGGTGTGAGGGGTACCCGCCGTGGGCCGAGGGCACATCTGCTCCTATAGGTTAGGGTCACTCAGCCACCATGACAAACATATTGGCCCCTAGCATGTGAGATGCCTTGGAGATCCATCCCCATATGCACCCCATCTGTCTGTCATATAGACACACAGACAGGTGTGTATCTATCCATCCGCAAAGACACCCGTATGTCTGTCTGTCTGTTTGTCTCTCTCTCTCTATCACAGAATATAACCCTGTGTCCACTATTGTAGTAATCTCTATACACAGCACGCCTTGTGAGGTATCATTTGAAAACGCATAATTTGCTGCTCATTATTGTCCTAGTTAAATATGTGTGGTAACACTGAAGTGAAGTTATAAGATTCCACTCTCTGGTGTTACTAAAACATGTGGCCAAACTAGAGAGAAAGCCTGGTGTAAACAAGTCTGATGGGCCATCAGCTGCTAAGTGGCCGTTCTTTGGCAGGAAAGTGGGCAGGGGCAAAAAAATCTACATCTTAGCAAAGAAAAAGCCTGGAGTTCCCGTCCACAGAGACGGCCTGTCACCTTGTTCCCAGCTCCCCTCTCTCTGTGTCCCTCCATTGACTGCATGAGAAGGGACAAAGGAAGCAGCCATTAAACAGAAGGGGTCCTGGCCTAAGAAGTCTGGCCGGTAATAGTATTGAGAGCACATGGTGAGAAAACCTTTGCTTGAATGTAACCCAGTTTCTTAAGTTAGGCACCAATTGCGTTTGAGCTTTGTTGTTCTTGTAACCATTCCTGACCTTTATGCCTCATGACTCAGACTCCCTTGAAATGTCTCTCTGGGTAATTAATGAACTTGGTTTATTGTTTTATCTGATCCAGTATGTTGGAACTGAAGTGTCTGAGAAACTCCACTTGGGGCATCGGGATTTGTGCATGTCACTTATATTAATAAAATGACAGACTTGATATCATTGGTACTGTCCAGGCGGTACAGGGCATTTCTGGGGGGAAATCTCAGACTAGGCCTGCGTTGGGGTCACCCTGCAGCATACTCATGGCTGGCAAGAGACAAGGTGTGGCTGTCTGGCTGGCAGCAGCACACACAGACACAGCTGGGAGTGACTTAAACCTGGAGGCTGTTTGTGAGGATCCAGACTGGAGGCTGTCAGAAGCAAGGCATTGCAAAGGGCACCCTGCTTAGAGGGTAGGGGTGACACAGCTACTCATTGGTCTGGATTGCACACAGGGTATGTCACACTCCCCCCACACCTGGCTTCATCTCCCTCGCTGGCATGCACTAAGGGTGTATGACACAGGGCTCAGCAGGTCTGATTGTGTCCAGCAGAGGGCAGCAGGGACTCAGCCTGGTCATGGCAATCCAAACCCCCTTCTCCACTAACTCTTGCTGGGGTGGGGGTTGCTCTTTCAGGGTGGATCATCGGTGGGAACGTATCCTCGCCACACTCCAGACCCTACATGGCCTACCTGGAGGTGAGCATGGGCCCGGTGAATACACAGACGTGCGGAGGGCTATTGGTGAAGAAGGACTTTGTCCTGACGGCTGCTCACTGCAGCTGTATTGCAGGGTAAGCGGGGACAGGGAATGAGACCCAGGCCTGTGGGGTGGCACCCCGGGCGACCCTAGACCTCTCAGTTCCCAGATTTCAGGGAGGAGAGATCAGGATAGGGACTGGGAACAGGGTGGCAGTGCAGGGCCCTCACCGCTAGGGGTCCCCACGGCTCCCAGCCCCAGTGGGGAAAGACTGGGGGACCCAGGTATCCAGGACAGCAATAAAGGGCCCTCACCCCTAGGGGGCCCCACAACTCCCAACTCAAGTGGGGAGAGGCTCGGACAGTGACTGGGACCCAGGCATCCAGGAGGGCAGTGTAGGCCCCTCACCCGTAGGGGGCCCCACAGCTCTGAGCTGCCAAGGTGGGAGAGACTGGGACAGGGAAAGGAACCCAGGCATCCCCGCAGCTCCCAGCCGGGTCAGTCTCCTTCCTCCTTAGTGGCACTTTATTCCCCATTTATCAGCAACATCACAGTCATTCTCGGAGCCCACAATGTCCACGAGCCGGAGGAAACCCAGCAGCGCCTGCGTGTGCGACACATCATCCCCCACCCAGAATTCACCAGGGACCCCTTCACCAACGACCTCCTGCTTCTGCAGGTACCGGGAGCCCCACCCTGGGTTTGATGCAGACAGCTGCAATGCGAGGGTGCCCCTCTGGGGACGTTGAGTGTCACCCACACTGACAGGACAGGGGCTGTATTCTGCACAGCAGCTACTCTGGAAGGGACTTTGGGGTCATGGGGAAACCAGCCCAGCACAAGGCTGGAGCTAAGCGGGCAGATGCCGTCCTTGGGTGTGTAAACCGAGGGATAGCGAGTAGGAACAGGGAGGTGGGGTCCCCTCAGGATACAGCCGTGGGGAGACCATGACTGGAGCCTGTGGCCAGCTCTGGCGTCCACACCTCACACAGCACGTTGGCAAATTGGAAGGAGCTCCAAGAATAATCCGGGATCTGGAGACATGGCCTGGCAGGTAGAGCTCCAAGGAGATCGATCTTCTGAGGTTACTGTAGGGGAGAAGAGGACTTGACCCCAGGCTGTAGGACTCTGTAGGGCTTTCTGAGGGTAGGGGGCTCTTCATCCTCGCTGTCCTAGGCAGGACTAGACCGGCTGACCAAGGGCTGATGCCGGACAAATTTGGGCTAGAAATCTGGCTCGGGTTTGTATCGGGAGGGAAATAACCATTGGAACAACTGAGCTAGAGATGTGATGGATTCTCCATCCCTTGGAGTCCTTACGCTGAGGTGGGACATCTCTTCCTATTAGCCTCGCCTTAGCTCAACCAGGTAGCATGGGCTGGATGCTCCTCCAGTTCCTCCCTCTTTGTGCCACTAGTCCAGGTGCGTAGCTTCCTACCTGCCGACCTTTCTGGTTCAGTCCCTCGCGGGAATCACTTCCAGTCCCCGCTATCCCCTGGGCTGCTCCTACCATCCCCTGCTGCATCCCCTCCACGCTGCTGTTCCCTCTCCAGTCCTAGCTCCTCCCTCTCATCGCCCCCACAGTCTTCTCTGCCTGAGCTGGAGGGGTAGCTGGTCCCCAGACTAACTCCGTCCTGGGTGTCCCGGAGTGGGTCCTAAGGGGAGGTTTTCACACTTATGCCCCAGCCAAGCAGCCGGGCTGATCCCAAACCCTTTCTCTGCCCCCGGAGTAGCTGGAGAAGAAGGTGGAGGTGACGAAGGAGGTGAAGCTGCTCAGGTTGCCCTCGGCTCATTCCACCCCGAAAGCAGAGGAGAAGTGCCTGGTAGCCGGATGGGGTCTCACTAGCCCGAATGCCTTTATGCCCCCTAGTACCCTGCATGAAGTGCAAGTGCAGGTGCTGGATGAGGACACGTGCACCATGTTTTATCCTGGCTACGAGCACGCCAGCATGCTGTGTGCAGGGAGGCCCTTCCAGAGGGGATCGGCTTACATGGTAAATATCCATCCCACGCTCCTGAGCCCGCCAGTCCCTGCCCTGGGGCCGGACGGGAGACGGGGCCCCCTAGAAGGGAAAGGCCCCATCCCATTCCCCACCCCCTGAGCCAGCCAGTCCCTGCCCTGGAGGCAGATGGGAGTCAGTGCTACTTAGAGGGTACAGGACCAGTGTCCCATTCCCAGCCCCCCCGAGCCAGCCAGCTACTGCCCTGGAGCTGGATTGGAGCCAGGAGCCCCTAGAGAAGACAGGACCAGTGTCCCATTCCACACCCCCTTGAGCCCGCCAGTCCCCGCCGTTTGGCCGGATGGGAGCCAGGGCCCCCTAGAGAAGACAGGACCCGTGTCCCATTCCCCAACCCTGAGCCAGCCAGTGCCCTGCCCTGGGGCTGGATCAGAGATAGCACCTCCTAGAGGGGATAGGCCCCATGTCCCATTCTTCCTTCTGGTCAGTCTCAGCCTTTTCTTTCCTGTCACATTAGCACAAGTATTTTGCAGACTGATTTATCCCCTAACATTCCTCGTTTCTCTCTTGTGTTGAAGGGGGATTCCGGGGGTCCCCTGGTGTGTAACGGGGTACCCCAGGGCATTGTTTCCTATGGACGAGTGGACGGTTCTCCACCTGCGATATACACACGGCTTACTAAATTCGTCCCGTGGATTAGGCGACAGATGCGCTTGTTCCAGCAGTAATTAAGACACACACCAAGAGAGAAGGACATTGCCCATGGATCTCACGTCCCTGTTTGAAACAGAGTTGTCCAAATCGCCTTCCTGAGGGTTTTACACTGCTGCCCATCACCGTAGTATCTAGGCGCTATATTATTAATGTTAAACAGGAAAGTGGCCGTGGCTGCCTTCCAGCAGGTCTCTGATATATTGATAGGCTTGGAAGGATTCGATTTTTATTGGCAAATGTTGGCAAACATCAGTTTCGTGCTCACACACAAACCGATGGAAAAATACTTCCATTGAAAGTAATAGAAATTTACATGTACGTAAAGTAAGGAAAATGCTGCTTGAGAATGGCTCAGTTTGATTTCAGGATATGTACTTTGTATATTTTGACATGTGATGTTGACCATTTGTGTTTTAACCATTATAAAGCTTTGACTTTGGGAATCTAAACATCTACTGTCATGCAATAATTATTGTCTGGCAGCCCCCATTGTCTGTCATCCCCACAATTTCCTGCAACTGTGACAATTTAAATTAATAAAAATTGAAAAAAAATGTTTAAAATAAACATAGTTATTATCTGCTGAAACACTAAACAAATACAAATGGAATTTTGCCAAACCTACCTGTGGACAATCACAGGCCTGGCTGAAGTCAATGGATGCACAAAGCAGTCTTATTTCAGCCTCAGTGGAAGGAGCAATTAAATGCCGCTTTATGTAGTGATTGCTGGAAACAATAGAAGCCACTGCCAAAGGCCTTGGTCTGCACAGCAAGGCCTGAGAAGCACTAAATCAGGGAGAATAAGAGGGGGTTTCCCAGTGACTGATTGCAAACACAACAGCTGGGCGATTGATTGGTTGCAGCTGTATGAGTATGAGAGACAGAAAGCAGAAGACAGCCAGAGAAGTCATGGTGAGTGTGAGCCTAGGAGAAAGCCAAGAGAGACAGAGCTCCTTCACGCATAGGAGCAGGGCCGGCTCCAGGGTTTTGGCCGCCCCAAGCAGCCAAAAAAAAAAAAAAAAAAGCCGCGATCGCGATCTGCTGCAGCAATTCGGCGGGCGGTCCTTCGCTCCAAGCGGGAGTGAGGGACCGTCCGCCGAATTGCCGCCAAATAGCTGGATCTGCTGCCCCTCTCCAGAGTGGCCGCCCCAAGCACCTGCTTGCCAAGCTGGTGCCTGGAGCCGGCCCTGCATAGGAGGCAGGAAAGGCAGGAGCAAAGCAACTGTCAGCTGCTGTTTGTTCCTACTGTGTTCAGGGAAACAGGACGGTGTGGACATTCTTAGTAATTAAACAGGATTGAACAAAAGAACAGAGCTGACTCATATCATCCCTCCCTCTCCTCATGGCAGCTAGGCAAGGCCTCAAATATTGTCTAACTGCTCCGGCCAAAGGGGCTGATAATAACCTGATTTGGGACTATTACCCCATGCAAAACCGCCTCAAATATCACTGAGCTCTAAACATTGTTAACCCCAAGCAGGAGCCATACCCCCCAAAAAACATGAAATTGGTTTAAAACACAGCAGATTTTTTTTTAAAGGACAACTATTTATAGAACCTTTTAGGGATCACGTTTTCCAGATTTTCTCTGCAAACACGAGGCCTATAAACTTCTGTTTTGGAGATCAAAGATGATATTTTCTTAGAATCACATGACTTGAGAAGCTGGGGCTTTAAGAAGAACACCAAATAGCATGAAACTCACCATAAAACCACAAGAACGAGCAATACTGTCCCTTATGAGAAAGTTCTCTACAATGTAATAGAGCTGACATCAATGAGACAATATAGAAATTACTCATGAAGCCTATAGAATAGTTTAGAGAATGATCTCTGGGCTGTAAAGATTTTATTTTATCCCTTGGGATTGTGGAAAATGTTAAATTCTAGCAAGTGGTTCAAAAATCCACTGTTGTCACTCAGGAAGTTTTTTACATTGAATTACCTTGCTTTTTTGGTAGGTTGGTTGGGTGTTGCAAACTCTTGCAATTTGATCACAAATCTCTGGTGAGTTGTTTCTAAAGGATCCTGCTTCTGGAGTCACGTGTTTTTCATTTTACAAATAAGTTTCTAGCCCTTGTGGTTGAAAATGGGACCTTTGCAGGCTCAGAAAAAAACCTGAAGGCTAAGAAAAAGAACCCAATATTTATTTGCTTATTTAAAATCTCATTTTTTTTTTGGATCTGACTCATGAGTTTTGAACAATTGGGTCTGGCCCTGCTAAAATTCTCCGTTATTATTTATTAGGTATATTATGGTCATGCATAGGAACCCCAGTCATGGCCCAGGACCCCATTGTGCCAGGCGCTGTATGTTATTTATTAGGTGTATTATGGTAGCACCTGGGAGCCCCGGTCCTGGCCCCAGAGCCCATTGGGCCGGGTGGGCTCACTGGGCGACAGGAAGCCAGGAAACATGCGAGAACCTACGTGGCCTATTTGACATTAAAAAGCTGGAGGAAAAGGAAATTCCACTGTGCAGAGCACCTGATCCGGGAGGACTTTGTCCTGACGGCTCATTGCGATGGCTCGTAAGAAATGCTCACTGATCTTCATAGGGAGAGATCAGAAAGGGAACCCAGATGTCCTAGGGGTCACCAGAGTGTGGGGGGAGGGACTGGGATGGTCGGAGCTGGTGCCCCAAAGGGACAGACCTCCCTCCCAACCAGCCAGTCCCCCACCTGGGGCTGGATCTGGGCCCGTGCCCACCAGAAGGAAAAGGCCCCGGGTCCCATTCCCCAACCCCGCTGCCAGCAAAGACAGGTGCATCCAGAGTGGCTGGAGCCCAGTGACTGATTTCCTCCTGCCTGGATGGCAGTGTTTACCCCAAGTGTCCAGGAGGGAATTAAAGATGCCCGGGGAAGGTATTTCATGGAGCCGGGTTTGGATCCCAGATATTAAGAGGGGAAAAGGGTGGCAGATGGGGAGATCCTCTTCAAGCCCCTGGACCACAGAGCTCAGCTCTTACAGTGAGGCGCTTGCGCGGGCGAGAACAGACGGACGGACGGTCTCTGCAGCAGCTGGATGGTGTAGATGTGTTCCCACTATCCGTAGTCCAGATGGTGGGTCCAGCCCTGTGCCCTACCTCGGGGCTGGGTGCTCTCCTGCTGGCTGGCGTTGGGGATGCTCTGCCCATGATCTCCATGCAAAGGGCTGGGGGTCAGGTTGGCCAGCGGGGCAGCGTGGGGGGAGAGTTCCCCCCTCCATCTCCAGCCCTTCCTGGAACCTGCGAGGACCCCCCCAGCCTGCCCCCCTCTGCTCGGGGAGATGGGAGGTGCCTGGGGGCTCCAGCTCCATGTCCCACTCTCACCCTCGCTCGCAGTGAGCTGTTGTCAGGGTGAGACCCTGCTGCTCAGGAACCCCGCACAGAGTGAGACGACCTGTCTGTGTCCCGATGGGCCTGGAGGGGGCCAGGTTCCCGTCCCCGGGGTGCAGAAGGAGGGAGAGCTGCTGGGGTGCACAGCCTTCACCTCCTGCCCCAGGCCCCAGGCCCCACTTGGATGGGCTTCTCCCAGTCACGCTGCCTGGACAGTGCCCTTCTCCAGCCCCCTGCAGCCCTTAGTGCCAGGGCTGTGGAGCATGGGCTCCGCTCCCCATGAGCCCCAATTCTTCCCCCCACCCCCAT
>NW_020664963.1:1184086-1204107 GCF_002925995.2 Terrapene triunguis | reverse complement strand
CCATGCTCCCCAGCCCAAGCGCCAGGGGGCAGGAAAAAGGCCCTGGGAGCAGGGAAAGGAGCAATCGGGGCAACACCTGTCTGGGGAACGGGCCCCTGGGTTAGCGCCTCAGCAGCTGCTGGCAAGAAATGGGAAGTGCCACGGCAACTCCAAAACCTCAAACTCACGTCCACACTCACCCACAGGGAGGCCAGGGCCTGGCTGGCTGGAAGGTCCCCTGGTGTGACCTGCTGGGGAGCAGCTCTGGGCTCGGAGTCCTCTCCACCCACAGTGCTGGGCACTCCTGGGCCCTACTGTTTCTGGGGCAGGGCCCGCTGGTTGTGGTGCACTTGGGAGCTGTGCACCTCTGGAACTCTGCACATCTGCAGTTGTGCACCTCTGGAACTCTGCACCCCTGGAGCTGTGCACATCTGCAATCATCTGCCTCTGGAACTCTGCACCCCTGGAGCTGTGCACATCTGCAGCCGTGCATGCCTAGAGCTGACTTGGAACAAGCCTGTGCTCTGCATCTTGCCAGCCCGTGAGCACAACGGGCGTCTCCGCTGCCCTGGCATCTCGCCCGTCTAGAGGTTAATGTGGCTAAGGCTGATTCATCTCAGACCCAGGGGACAGAGGCACCACAGGGGCCAAAACCCTGCACTAACCTCGATGGTGTTTACACCCCAGCTGACTTTGGCCCCATCGCCTTCATGTCTCTCATCCTCTGGTACCCGGTAGTAGTTGGCTCAATGGCTTTAGTGTTGGTCGAATGGTTCCAAGGAGACAACAGCCACATCTGGGGGGACTTCAAAGCATGGTTGATATGACCCAGCATTGTCCATCCCCAGACCCGCTGTGACAGAACGGACCCCGGTGTCCGCAGCCCCCATGCTACTGTAATAATCCTTGTACACAGGATGCCTGGCGAGGTATCGTCTGAAAACGCGGAATTTGCCCCCAACGCCGGCCAGCAGGAGGGCACCTGGCAGCGGGGCAGATCCCCCATCTGGGCTGCAGGCAGCAGGGACACGTCTACACCATCCCGCTGCTGCAGAGATCATCCGTCCATCTGCTCTCACCGGTACGAGCTTCTCACTGTAGTAGTTGAGCTCCGTAGTCCGGGATCCAGATGCGGCTCCATGAAATACCATCCCTGGGCGTCTTTAATTCCCATCTGGGCCTTGTCACCCAGGCAGGGGAGACCCTGCAGCTCACAGGTTAAACGCTGCAATCCCAGCTGCCACTAGCCGGGGTGGGGGCGGTAAATCAGTCACTGGGCTCCAGCTACTGTGTATGCACCTGCAGTTGCTGGCAGCGGGGTTGGGGACTGGGTCATGGGACCTTTCCCCTCTAGGGGACGCTGGCTTCCATCCAGCCCCAGGGCTGGGAACTGGCTGGCTCACAGGGGTGGGGAATGGGCATGGGGCCTTTCCCCTCTGGTGGGCATGGGCCCTGATCTGGCCCCCATGCTGGGGGCTGGCTGGCTCAGCAAGATCAGAGCATGGGAACAAAAGCTCAGTTAATACTGCAGCCACTCTGTGCAAAGCCCCAGGCTGTGCATGCCATAGCCCCAGCTGTGCATCATCCCAGCTGTACATGAGCCAGACTCCTCCCCCGCCCCCCCCCGAGAATGATAGATGGGCTTAAAAATCAGGAGTTTTTTTAAAAAAAATAATAATCGTGTGGCTCTTTTTCCCTGCAAAAGAAAAGGAAAAGCACTTGTTGTCAGATGGGATGTAACAGCGCCATCTCCTGGGGATTCCCTGCAAGCAGCATCACCACAGGGCAATACACACCGTCACCTTCAGACCCACCCCTTGCAGGATGCTAGTGGGCATGGCTAAGCAAACGCCTCCCCCCCGTGCGGTGCTGCCCAGGGCTGACAGCCTGCGGCAGAGGATGGGCTCCATAGGCAGGTTCAGCTCTGCCCTCTGGCCCAACTGTCCCGGAGCAGAAACTCAGCACGTCCTCCTAGGCGTCTCTGCAGCCAGTCATCTGAGACAGCAGCGCCTCCCTATATTCCCCCTGGCTGCTGCTTCAGAGGGAGTCACACACGCTGCGCTCTCTCCTTCTGAGCCCGTCGGCCCTAGGGAAGTCCTTCAAGCCAGTCAGGGCCAGGAGGTTGGACGAAGTCACCAGGCGGGGCTGGTACCTAACTGCAGCAGGCTGAGACGTTGGCTCTAATTGTCTTGTCCTATTGGGACAGGGCTGCCAACCCTCCGGGATTGTCCTGGAGACACCAGGAATTACAGATTAATCTTTAATTAAAGATCATGTCATGGGAGGAATCCTCAAGGAATACGTCCGACCGAACTCAACAACCCTAACTGTGGAGGCGATGGCTGCGGCTCACGCGTATTCGCTACTCGCTTCGCTCAGGCTGGCTGATATCATGGGCTCCCAGGCTGACGTGTTTTACGTGGCTTTTTTCTGGGTTCTAACCCCACCTCTAGGAGGGGAGTGGAGTACAGAACCATAGACACATGGGGCTGGAACTGGAAGGGATTTTTTGAGGTCATCAAGGATCAAGTAAAACTAGATCGTACCAGACAGGGGTTTGTCCAACCGGTTTGTTCTTAGAAACCTCCCATGATGGGATTCCACAACCTCCCTTGGAAGCCTGTTCCAGAGCTTCACTCCCTTTACTTTTTCCCCATATCTAACCTGAATCTCCCGGGCTGCAGACTAAGCCCATTACTTCTTGTCCTACCTTCAGTGGACATGGAGAACAATTGATCCCCGTCCTCTTCATAACAGCCTTTAGCATATTAGAAGACTGTTCTCAGGCTCCCCCCTCTGTCTTCTTTTCTCAAGACTAAACCTGCCCAGTTTTTAACCTTTCCTCACAGCGCAGGTTTTCTAAACCTTTCATCATTTCTGTTACTCGTCTCTGAAATATCCGCAATTTATCCACATCTTTCCTAAAGTGCAGCACCCAGAACTGGACACAGTGTTCCAGCTAAGACCTCCCCAGTGCTGAGTAGAGCAGGATAATTACCTCCTATGTCTTACAGACAACTCACTTGTTAATACATCCCACAATGATATTAGCCTTTTTTGGAACTGCACCATGGGTTTGACACCTATTCAGTTTGTGATCCCCAATTCTCCTGGATCCTTTTCAGCAGTGCCACCACCTTGCAAGTTATTCCCCAGTTTGTAATTGTGCCTTTGATTTTTCCTTCCTCAGTGAAGTACTTTGCAAGCTTATATGAGTTCATCAATTTAACAAAGAAATTGATCTGTACCAGGCTTGTTCTCCCAAGGGAGTCTCTGACACACTTCAAACCAAACACACTGCTTCAGGTAGAATAAACAAACAGATTTATTAACTATAAAGATAGATTTTAAGTGATTATAAGTCAAAGCATAAGAAGTTGGATTTGGTCAAATGAAGTAAAAACAAAACGCATTCTAAGCTGATCTGAACACTTTCAATGCCCTTACAAACTTAGATGCTTCTCACCACAGGCTGGCTGGTTGCTCTTCAGCCAGGCTCTCCCCTTTGATCAGTGCTTCAGTCGCTTGGTGTGGTGTCTGTAGATGGAGGTGGAAGAGAGAGAGCATGGCAAATGTCTCTCCCTTTTATCATGTCCTTTCTTCCCTCTTGGCTTCCCCGCCACCCTTCAGAGTCAGGTGAGCATTACCTCATCGCAGTTCCAAACTGACCAAAGGAAGGGGAGTGACTCCCTCAGATTCTTTTGTTGCTGCCTAGGCCAGTGTTCCTGTGAGGCTGGGCTGGGTTTGTCCCATACCTGCCCTGATGAGGTGTGAACTGCCTCTCTGCTCTTGGAGAGTTTTTGCCTGGGCTTATTTTAAGCCATGAGGATACATTTTCAGCCTCATAACTACAAACATGAAATTATAACCTATAACATTACTGTAACAACAATGCTCAGTGCATCATGAGCCTTCTGAAGACACCCAACATGACACACTTTGCACTGGATACCACACAATCATTTTACAAGGATGAACATGGGGGTGCTGGGTGTTCCCCCGAGGTACAGAGCATCACAGACCGAAAATATCATAGTGCCTCTGTATAAATCCATGGTATGCCCACATCTTGAATACTGCGTGGAGATGTGGTCGCCCCATCTCAAAAAAGATATATTGGAATTGGAAAAGATACAGAAAAGGGCAACAAAAAATGATTAGGGGTATGGAACAGCTTCTGTATGAGGAGAGATTAATAAGACTGGGACTTTTCATCTTGGAAAAAAAATGACTAAGGGTGGATATGATACAGATCTATAAAATCATGACGGGTGTGGAGAAAGTACATGAGGAAATGTTATTTACTCCTTCTCATAGCACAAGAACTAGGAGTCACCAAATGAAATCAATAGGCAGCAGGTTTAAAACAAACAATAGGAAGTATTTCTTCGCACACCGCACAGTCAACCTGTGGAACTCGTTGCCAGAGGACATTGTGAAGGACAAGACTATAACAGGGTTTAAAAAAGAACTAGATAAGTTCCAGGAGGATAGGTCCATCAATGGCTATTAGCCAGGATGCACAGGGATGCTGTCCCTAGCCACTGTTTGCCAGAAGCTGGGAATGGGCGACAGGGGATGGATCACTTGATGATTACCTGTTCTGTTCATTCCCTCTGGGGCACCTGGCTTGGCCACTGTCAGAAGATAGGATACTGGGCTAGATGGACCTTTGGTCTGACCCAGTGTGGCCATTCTTGTGTCCCCCGCTGGCCCCAGATAAAGGATCCTCCTCCCCCTTCCCCAGCTCCCGACACTCCTCCTGCACCCAGCATAGATTGCTCATCTTCGCCACTCCCCAGAGCCATGTGGTGCCCTCAGTGCCCTGTGGGGATTCAGTGCCTCGGGTGCCAGGGAAGAGTCCTGACCTCAGGGGACCTCACCCTTCTGGGGAGCAGCTGTGCCTGGATTGGGGACACCCTGATGAGCTCCCCATGCGGCTGGGGTTACCATGCCCCCCAGCACTCACCAGCTTGAGCCCTGAGTGGCAAGAAGACGGCTGCAGGGAGCAGGAGCAGCAGCAGCAACATTGTCAGCACCAGATCAGGGAAGGTGCGTCCGACTCAGCCCTGGGGTCTTATAGCCACAGCTGGGGACAGGAAACCTCAGGGTCAGACTCAGCTGCTGGGTAGCTCTCTGGAGGCACTGCTGAGCAGGTAGGGGAAAGGGCTGGGCCCAGCTCAGTCACGGCCTCACCACAGTTGGGCAACATCTGGGGATGCTCAGCACCTGGAGCCCTGCAGCCTGCAATGCCAGGCACATCTGGGCACAGGGCACATATGGGCACAGGGCTGGGGGAGGAGAGTTACCTGCTAATACTAGAGTCTCCGCTGTCCCCCGCCCCTCCCTAGCTAGGTGCTGTGTTGGTGGAGGCTGTGGTGAACCCTGTCTCATCTCAGCTGCAGATGGGAACTCGGCCCTTTGGTCTTTCTCAAGGGTCTCCCCCCCAGTGTGAGCAGGGCCAGGGGGATGGCTCAGAGATCGCAGGGTCTGTGATTGCAATGTTTCTTAGAAAGCCCTTGATGAGGCTGGGAGACTGTGGCTCCGTTCCCACCAGTCGACCTTGCGGGCACCAAGAACGATGGGCAGAGGCTCATAGGGGTGCCATCGGGGAGGGGAGCACAGCCCCACATTCCAGACCCTCTCCCCACCCGGCTGCCTGTCCCCCATCTGCCCCTGTAATGGTGTGTTTGCCCCACACCAGCCCTGAAATTAGAAGTGAAGGTGGGCCCAAAAGAGGACAATTAACCTGCAGAGTTGCAGCTGATGGGGGCCCAGGGATTGATAAACATTAATTGCTGATGAAGCCCCACTGGGGGCGGAGCTGGGACAGGATTATAAAGGGAGGAAGTTCCCAGACCCTCTGGGAGCAGAGAAGGGAAGAAGTGTCTCTGTCAGGGGCATTGTATGGAAATAAAGGCTGAGAAAGCAGGGTAGGAAGAAGCCCAGGGTAACCGCCGCAAGGAGGAGGCCTGGGTAGACCTCGGTTACTGGTTATACGGTACCCGGGCTGGATCCCAGTGTGGATGGAGGGTGGGCAGGACATAGCACAGAAGGGTTGGAGGTACCACCTGGAAGGGGGCACCCTATAGTGACCTAGCCAGAGGATTGAGTTGGGAAGAGAGACCACTGCAGTGATGGGAGGGGGCGCTATATGGGAGAGCTGCTGTTCTGAGCCTGGCCAGGAGGAGGCGCTTTTGCAGCAAGTGAAACCTGTCACAGTCCCATTCTCGGCCTGGTGCTCTGCGCTGATCCAGGCAGGCGTACGCTTAGGTACAGGACGCTCTGTGCATGGCCGATTGCCTGTGTGAAATAGTGTGTCTGCCCCCCCTCACCCACTCCTTCCTCCCCTCCATGCCCATCTGCTGTCTGCCTCTGGGCATCACACCGCACCCTCCTCTATTCCTGCACTGTGCCCATCCCCGTGGTGTCTGATGCCTTCTGGCTGGGCGTTAAGGGACTTGACTCATCTGTCCCCTGGTGTGTGCTTGGGAGATCGCGGTTCCTGTTTATTCAGAGCAGGGCTCCCCCACCCAATCATGGAGCCAGGGGACAGCCTGCACCGGTCTCGCTGAATCTCTCCTGCTGAAGCCGTTCCACTGTGGATAAGTTCACTGGTCACTGGCGCGGGGGGCTGGACCCTGGGTCTCTCCCTCCCAGGCGGGTGCGCTAACCACTGGGCTGCAGAGTCATTCGCGCTCACTTTGGCCCACTGACTAGGTAATTATTTAGACACAGTGGAGCAGCTTTAACTAGAGAGACTGAGCCCCCTCCTCCCCCCTCATCTATTTCCTGATGACAAGTGAGTTTTTCTGGAGGAAATGCAGACACATCCCTCTCAATTTTGATTAGCTGAAACTTTTTTTTTTTTTCAGTGCCCCGAAGAAAGCTGGGATGGAGAAGTTTTGACCTGCCCTATCCGGGAGTTCGCTATCTGCCTGGATCTCTTTAACCAGAGTCAGTTCTTACGGCAGAGCTGGGCTTTCCTGTCAGGAGTGGGAGTGGGTTCCTACCTGCTGTTGTGACCCCTCTGCTCCAGGACTTGGACGTCCAGTGTAAATTAGGAAGTTCCACTACGAAAATACCTGGATCCCCTGTCACTGATTCCTCCTGCTAAAGGAGAGTTGAGTTCAGCTGGAGCAAGAAGCCGGATGATCTGGGAAACAGCCCAGGGATTTAAGGATAACTTCTCCTCCCTGACATCAGGCAGCACACTACGGCATGAGAATTGCCTGCAATGCAGTGGGGCCTGCTCCAGAAATGCTGGCATACCTTCCCCAGAGGGCAATGGCCAACATCTGTCTTCTACCTGCAACATCTATCGACCAATAGATTCCAAGGCCCGGGGCTGAGGCACTGATCCCTGGGTGGCGCAGGGGGTGTGGTATGGTGTTAAAATTGGCCAGCGATAGAGAATCCACCACGACCCTTGGTAACTTGTTCCAATGGGTAATTACTCTCTCTGATAAAAGTTTATGCCTTATTTCATCTCAATTTGTTTAGCTTCAACTTCCAGCCACTGGGTGGTGTTAGATCTTCCTCTGCTGGACTGAAGAGCCCACTATCAAATATCAGTTCACTACTTCCAGGGTTGTGCAGCTCATACCCTGCCTGCCTGAGCCTGCCAGGTCCCTACGCTGGGGACTGGGTCACATCAGAGTCCGGGAGCATGGGGACTGGACTTGCAAATAATTTCCCAACACCTCCTAGGCGCTCTCTTCAGCAGTGGTGGGGGGGGGGGGAAGGGCTGGGAGGGGGAAAGAGAGAAAGAGAGAAAAGTCTAATTTCTCTGCATCAAGTTCACCACAGAAGCGGACGCAGCTGTGCTGAATTTGCAATCATGCGTTTTATTGCAGGAAGCATCAAGAGAATCCAGCACAGTAACAATATTGAGGGCTCAGTCTGGTACAAGCTTTATCCCCAAACCCATAACAACCCAGAAAGCGCTGGAATAATTATTTATTAAGGGTATCCCCATAGCATCTCAGGGTCCTAGTCACAGATCAGGATCACATAAGGGGCACTGGGGCAGCGCGGGGGGGGGGGGGGGAGGGGGGGGGGGGGGAAGAGGCGGCTATACTTTGTAATGGGCACTAGGGGCAGCAGAGGGTGGAGATTGGGAAGGGGCGGCTATACTGTATAATAGGCACTAGGGGCAGCAGAGGGTGGGGGCGGGGAAGGGGCGGCTATACTATATAACGGGCACTAGGGGCAGCAGGGGGGACCCTGTTGGGGCAGGTCACTTGCGCTGGCAGGGGCCGTGTGTGTTCGATTACGCCGTGTGTCACCCCTTGTGCTGAGCTCTCTGGCCCCGGCTGAGGTTTCAGAGCCGCTCCCCACTTCCGCTCCTGGTGGGTGCGGGGCAGCCCAGCCGAGGTGCAGGCCAGTTGGGTTTGGATCCTGCGTCGAGGCGTAGGTGCTGCGTTCAGGGTTTTGTTGTAGTGCTCAGGCAGCCGGACACAGGCCAGGGGGATCATGGAGGTCTGGTCTGTTTCCTTGTAGCTACCGGGCGGCTGGCGGTTTGAGTCAGCAGATGGCACTCTGGTTGTAGATTTTTCCTCTGTGGTGTGTCCCTCTGCGGCCACAGATCGCTTGGGTGGCATGGTCGGGGGTGTGGATGAAGGCGTTGGGTTCGCAGACACGGCCAGTCACACTGCGTTCCTCCTTCATACAGTCGCAGTAGCTCTGGTTGTTGGTGTCGTGGGTCTGAGGGGTGTCACCGTGTTGACTCGTGAACTGCCGGTAGCTGGCGCCTTCGCTGAGCTGGGCCAGGCAGATGACCAGCAGGACCAGGGTCAGGAAGAGCAAAGGGCAGGGTCCGCTCGGGTCCATGGCCGCGTCTGTCACTGGATCCACCTTCAGTTGGGTAAAGGGGGAGATGGATGGACACCGGATGGTGGGGATCTGCCTCCTCCATGAAACTTCCTGGGCCTGCGCCCCTCCCCCTGGCAGCCCATTCCACCCCTAAAGCCCGGCCCCACTAATCACCCCCACTGTGATCATGGCCCCCATTGTGCCAGGCGCTGCACAGATCCAGAGGGGAACGCTTACACTCGACATGGGCAGGACAGACGGAGAAAGGGTTCTTAACCCTGTGTTACAGATGGGGAAACCAAGGCACAGAGATTCACACTCAGCTTTTCAACTCCCACTAAGATGTTTGAATCCCCTGAGAATACAGCAGGGTTTGACCTTGAGACTCTCATAGGGGGGTTGAAAATCCCATCCTAAGAGACAGAACGAAACCTAGGTTCCCTAAACCCCTGTAGAGAGCCACAACTAGGGTAACCAGATGTCTCGATTTTATAGGGACAGTAGTCCTGATATTTGGGGCTTTTTCTTATATAGGTGCCAATTACCCCCAACCCCCGTCCCGATTTTTCACACTTGCTATCTGGTCACCCTAGCCACAATCCCAGCCGGCCAGTGTCAATTTGACTAGTTTGGTAATTATGGCCTGACTCCAGCCCCCCCGGTCTAATCACTAGATCTCACTCCCCTCCCAGACCTGGGGAGAGAACCCAGGAGTTCTGGCTCCCAGCCTCACCTGCTCTATCTACTAGACCCCACTCCCCTCCCAGAGCGGAGACAGAATCCAGGAGTCCATAATCTTCTTTTGACTCTTTTGCTGAGATTCTGCTCTCAGCTCCCTGGGGGGTCAATCCGGAGTCACCCCTGACTGCAGTGGGGTCCAGGCCAGTTCTGGCGCCCATCTCTGTGAATGCAGCTTCCCCCCTGCCTCCCCCCGGTACCTGCAGCAGGAGGTCCTTGGCCTTGTTGGTGCATAGCCCGTTGGTACAGACCTGATGGTGACTCTTCAGACACACTTGTATCTGTGGGCGGTTCCGGTCCCGCCGGTCGGCCTTGCGGGTGCTGAGCATTGGGGCGATGTGGCTGAAGGGCAGAGGCTGATTGTGGTGACATGGGGGAGGGAGCATAGCCCCCATTCCAGACCCTCTCCCCACCCGGCTGCCTGCCCCCCACCTGCCCCCTACCTGCCCCATTCTCGGCTGCTGGCCCAGGGCTCTGCGCTGATCCAAGCGGGTGTACGCTCACCTGCACGACGCTGTGTGTGAATTGGTGTGTCGGCCCCACTCGCCCACTCCTCCCACCCCTCCATGCCCATCCGCTCTCTGCCTCTGGGTGTCACATCACACCCTGGTCTGTTCCTACGCAGCGCCCATCCCCGTGGTGTCTGACGCCTTCCGGCCGGGCGTTAAGGGACCTGACTCCACCTCTGTCCCCTGGTGTGTTTGGGAGACCACGGTTCCCGGTTATTCAGAGCGGGGCTCCCCCCACCCAATCACGGAGCCAGGGGACAGCCTGCGCGGGTCTCGCTGAATCTCTCCTGCTGAAACCGTTCCACTGTGAATAAGGTCACTGCTCACTGGAGCAGGGGACTGGACCCTGGGTCTCCCCCTCCCAGGCAGGTGCACTGACCACTGGGCTGCAGAGTCCTTTGCTCTCGCTTTGGCCCAGTGACAAGCTAATTATTTGTACCCAGTGGAGCAGCTTCAACAGGGGAGACTGACCCCCCCCCCATAGCTCAGTGGGTCTAGCACCCACTAGGGAGGTGCCAGTTGCGGTTTTGAGTCCCTGTTCCCCATTTTGGGGAGGGTTAAAACAGGTCTCCCAGCTCCCAGAGGACTGCTCCAACCCTTGGGGTAATGGGGGGGGGGTCTCTACCCAACACACTTGGCTTCATCTTGACGCAGAAGTGGGGAAATGTTGGCTGGGAGCCCCCTTTCCCCACCTGGGTTGCCCTCCCCGGCCTGGCTCGGTGGGTTCAAACTGCTCCCTGGCGGGCTGATGCCCACCCAGACTCACCAGCAGGAGCCCCAGGGGGCAGGAGAACTGCTGCGGGGAGCAGTAGCAGCAGCATCGTCAGCGTCTGTCTAGGTTCAGGGACGGTGCTCCTGATGCAGCCCTGGGGTATTTATAGACCTGCCTGGGGGGCAGGAAACCTCAGGGTCGGATACTCCCTGTGGGGAGCTGGTGGTAAGCAGTGGCCCTTGGCTGTCATGACCATCATCTCCTGGACACGTGTGGCGAGTAGATCTGGTGTGTGCCAACCAACCCCCTCCACACACACACACACACACACACACACACACACACACACAGACTCCTCCGACTTTGCACCCTCCAGAGGGGAAAGGCCCCGTCCCCCTTCCCCAGCCGAATGCCAGCAAAGACAGGTGCATAAAGAGCAGCTGGATTCCAGTGACTGATTTTCCCCCTTCCTGGGCTCAGGGCAGCTGGGACGGCAGCATTTAACCCCTGAGTGACTGGGGCTCCCCTGTCTGGGTGACAAGGCCCAGGAGGGAATTAAAGACCCCCGGGAAGATATTTCATGGAGCTGGGTTTGGATCCCAGAGGACACCAGCCCGGCAGGTGACAGTAACAGGGTAAGAGGGTGGTGGGCGGGGAGAGGCACGTCTGCCCACACCTGAGATCCTCTTGAAGTCCCCGGACCACAGAGCTCAGCTGTTACACTCAGGAGCTCATGCCGGCAAGAGCAGACGGATGGACATCTCTGCAGCAGCGGGATGGTGTAGACGTGTCCCCGCTGCCTGCAGTCCAGGTCGGGGATCTGCCCTACGGCTCGTTGTCCTCCTGCTGGCTGCCATTGGGGGCAACCTGCCTGTGATCTCCCTGCAAAGGGCTGGGGGTCAGGTTGGCCAGCGGGGCAGCGTGGGGGGAGCGTGCCTCCCTCCATCTCCAGCCGTTCATGGGACCTGCAAGGACCCCCCAGCCTGCCCCCCTCTGCTCAGGGAGATGGGAGGTGCCTGGAGGCCCCAGTTCCGTGTCCCACACCGACCCTCGCTCGCAGCGAGCTGCTGTCAGGGCGAGATCCTGCTGCCCAGGAACCCCGCACAGAGTGCCAGGTTCCGGTCTCCAGAGGCAAAGGGAAGGAGAGTTGCTGGGGTTCATGGCCTTCATCTCCTGCCCCAGACCCCACTTGATTGGGCTCTGCCCGGCCACCTGGACAGAGCCCTTCTCCCGCCCCCTGCAGCAGCTTAGTGCCAGGGGCGTGGGCTTCACTCCCCATGGGCTCCGATTCCCTCCCTGCCCCCGTGCTCCCCAGCCCGAGACCGAGGTGGCAGGAAAAAGGCCCCGGCAGCAGGGGAAGGAGCAACGTGGGCAGCGTCTGTCTGGTGACTGGGCCCCTGGTTAGCGCCTCAGCAGCTGCTGGCATGAAATTGGAGGTGCAAGCCAGGGCCTGGCCGGCTGGTGGGACCCACAGGGGAGCAGCTCTAGGGTCTGAGTCCTCCCCACTGACAGTGTTGGGCACTCCTGGGCACTCCTGTCACTGGGGCAGGGCCTGTTGTTCACGGGGCACGTGGGAGCTGTGCACATCTGGAACTGTGCACCCCTGGAGATAGGCACCTCTGGAGCCATCCTCCTCGGGAACCCTGCACCACAGGAGACATGCACAGTTGGAGACATGCAACTCTGTGGCTCTGCACATCTGGAACCATGAACCCCGGGGTCAAGTGCATCTGCAGCTGTGCATGCCTGGAGCTGACTTGGAACAAGCCCTTGCTCTGCATCTTGCCAGCCCGTGAGCACAATGGGGTGTCTCCGCTGCCCTGGCATCTCGCCTGTCTAGCGGGGAATGTGGCTAAGGCTGACTCATTTCAGACCCAGGGGACAGAGGCACCATGGGGCCAAAATCCTGCACTAACCTTAATGGTGTTTACACCCCAGCTGACTTTGGCCCCATCACTTTCATGTCTCTCATCCTCTGGTACCCGGTAGTAGTTGGCTCAATGGCTTTAGTGTTCGTCGAATGGGTTCGAGGAGACAACAGCCACATCTGGGGGGACTTCAAAGCATGGTTGATATGATCCAGTGTTGTCCATCCCCAGACCCGCTGTCACAGAACAGACCCCAGTGTCCGCACCCCCCATGCTACTGTAATAATCCTTATACACAGGATGCCTGGCGAGGTATCGTCTGAAAACGCGGAATTAGCCCCCAACGCCGGCCAGCAGGAGGGCACCCGGCAGCGGGACAGATCCCCCACCTGGGCTGCAGGCAGCGGGGACACGTCTACACCATCCCACTGCTGCAGAGACCATCCGTCCATCTGCTCTCGCTGGCGTGAGCTTCTCACTGTAGTAGCTGAGCTCCATGGTCCGGGATCCCGACGCGGTTCCATGAAATACCATCCCTGGGCGTCTTTAATTCCTTCCTGGGCCTTGTCACCCAGGCAGGGGAGCCCCAGCCACACATGGGTTAAACGCTGCTGCCCCAGATGCCCCTAGCCCAAGCAGGGGCAAAATCAGTCACTGGGCTCCAGCCACTCTGTATGCACCTGCGTTTGCTGGCAGTGAGGTTGGGGAAGGGGACACGGGGTCTTTCCCCTCTGGTGGGCATGGGCCCAGATCCGGTCCCAGGGTGGGGGATTGGCTGGTTGGGGATGGGTGGGAATGAGGCACGGGGCCTTTCCCTTATTTGGGACGCCAGCTCTGACCAGCCCACATTCTCATGACCCCTAGGAGACCTTTCCGGTCTTTTCCTATGAAGATCAGTGAGCATTTCTTAGGAGCCATCACAATGACAAAGTCTTCCCAGATCAGGAGCTCTGCACAGTGGAATTTCCTTTTCCTCCATCTTTTTAGTGTCAAATAAGCCATGCAGGTTCTCGCATGTTTCCTGGCTTCCTGTCGCCCAGTGAGCCCACCCGGCCCAATCGGCTTCTGGGCCAGGACCGGGGCTCCCAGGTGCTACCATAATACACCTAATAAATAACCTACAGCGCCTGGCACAATGGTGTCCTGGGCCCTGGGGCTCCTAGACACTACCGTAATATACCTAATAAATAATAACAGAGAATTTTAGCAGGACCATACCCAATTGTTCAAAACTCACAAGTCAGATCCAAAAAATCATGAGATTTTTAATAAACAAATAAATGTTGGGTTCTTTTTCTTAGTCTTCAGGTTTTTTTCTGAGCCTGCAGACGTCCCATTTTCAACCACAAGCGCTAGAAATTTATTTGTAAAGTGAAAATGAAAATCACATGAATCTAGAAGCAGGATCCTTTAGAAACAACTTGCCACAGATTTGTGATGAAATTGCAAGAGTTCGCAACACCCAGCCAACCTACCAAAAAAGCAAGGTAATTCAATGTAAAAAAATCAATCACCCCAGCTGTTGTGTTTGCAATCAGTCACTGGGAAACCCCCTCTTATTCTTCCTGATTTAGTGCTTCTCAGGCCTTGCTGTGTAGCCCAAGGCCTTCGGCAGTGGCTTCTATTGTTTCCAGCAATAACTACATAAAGTGGCATTTAATTGCTCCTTCCACTGAGGCTGAAAGAAGATTGCTTTGTGCATCCATTGACTTCAACCAGGCCTGTGATTCTCCACAGGTAGGTCTGGCAAAATTCCATTTGTATTTGTTTAGTGTTTCAGCAGATAATAACTATGTTTATTTTAAGCATTTTTTTTCAAAAAAATTTTCAATGTTATTGATTTACATTTTTACAGTTGCAGGAAATTGTGGGGATGACAGACAATGGGGGGCTGCCAGACAATAATTATTGCATGACAGTAGATGTTTAGATTCCCAAAGTCAAAGCTTTATAACGGTTAAAACACAAATGGTCAACATCACATGCCAAATATGCAAAGTACATATCCTGAAATCAAACTGAACCATTCTCAAGCAGCATTTTCCTTACTTTGCCTACATGTAAATTTCTATTATTTTCAATGGAAATATTTTTCCATTAGTTTGTGTGTGAGCAGCAAATTGATGTTTACTGACATTTGCCAATAAAAATCGAATCCTTCCAAGCCTATCAATATATCAGAGACCTGCTGGAAGGCAGCCACGGCCACTTTCCTGTTTAATATAGCGCCTAGATACTACAATGATGGGCAGCAGTCTAAAACCCTCAGGAAGGCTATTTGCACAACTCTATTTCAAACGGGGATGTGAGGTCCATGGGCAATGTCCTTCTCTCTTGGTGTGTGTCTTAATTACTGCTGGAACAAGTGCAACTGTCACCTAATCCATGGGACGAATTTAGCAAGCCATGTGTATATCGCAGGTGGAGAACCGTCCACTCATCCATAGGAAACAATGCCCTGGGGTACCCCGTTACACACCAGGGGACCCCCGGAATCCCCCTTCAAACACAAGAAACGAGGAGTGTTAGAGGATAAAGTAGTCCCCAAAATACTTGTGGTAATGTGACAGGAAAGAAAAGGCTGAGTCTGACCAGAAGGAGGAACGGGCCACGAGCGCTGTCTCTGATCCAGCCCCAGGGCGGGGACTGGTGGGCTCAAGAGGGTGGATGGATATTTACCATGTAAGCTGATCCCCTCTGGAAGGGGCTCCCTGCACACAGCATGTTGGCGTGCTCGTAGCCAGGATAAAACATGGTGCACGTGTCCTCATCCAGCACCTGCACTTGCACTTTGTGCAGGGTACTAGGGTGCACAATGGCATTCGACTAGTGATCCCCCACCTGGCTACCACGCACTCCGCCTTCGGGGTGGAATGGGCCAAGGGCAACTTGAGTGGCTTCACCTCCTTCGTCACCTCCACCTTCTTCTCCAGCTACGACGGGGAGAGAGAAAGGCTTTGGGATCAGCCCGGCTGCTTGGCTGGGGCATAAGTGTGAAAACCTCCCCTTAGGACCCACTCCGGTACACCCAGGATGGAGTTAGTCTGGGAACCAGCTACCCCTCCAGCTCAGGCAGAGAAGGCTGTGGGGGGCCCGAGAGGGTGCAGAAGGAGCTAGGACTGGAGAGGGAACAGCAGCATGGAGGAGATGCAGCAGGGGATGGTAGGAGCAGCCCAGGGGATAGCGGGGACTGGAAGTGACTCCCGTGGGGGACTGAACCAGAAAGATCGGCAGGTAGCAAGCTACGCGCCTGGACTAGTGGCACGTAGAGGGCGCTAAACTGGACGAACATCCAGCCTGTACAGTCCGGTTGAGCTCAGGAGAGGCTAATGAGAAGAGACATCCCACCTCAGCGTAAGGACTCCAAGGGATGGAGAATCCATCACATCTCTAGCTCAGTTGTTCCAATGGTTATTTCCCTCCCGATACAAACCCGAGCCAGATTTCTAGCCCAAATTTGTCCAGCATCAGCCCTTGGTCAGCCGGTCTAGTCCTGCCTAGGACAGCGAGGTTGAAGAGCTCCCTACCCTCAGAAAGCCCTCCCCATGGAGAGTCCTACAGCCTGGGGTCAAGTCCTCTTCTCCCCTACAGTAACCTCAGAAGATCGATCTCCTTGGAGCTCTACCTGCCAGGCCGCGTCTCCAGATCTCGGAGCGTTCTTGAAGCTCGTTCCAATTTGCCAATGTGCTGTGTGAGGTGTGGACGCCAGAGCTGGCCACAGGCTCCAGTCATGGTCTCCCCATGGCCATATCCTGAGGGGACCCCCACCTCCCTGCTCCTACTTGCTATCCCTCGGTTTACACACCTAAGGACAGCATCTGCCCGCTTAGCTCCAGCCTTGTGCTGGGCTGGTTTCCCCATGACCCCGAAGTCCCTCCCAGAGTCACTGCTGTGCAGGATACAGCTCCCGTCCTGTCAGTGTGGGCGACACTCAACGTCCCCAGAGGGGCACCCTCGCATTGCATCTGTCTGCATCAAACCCAGGGTGGGGCTCCCGGTACCTGCAGAAGCAGGAGGTCCCTGGTGAAGGGGTCCCTGGTGAATTCTGGGTGGGGAATGATGCATCGCACATGCAGGCGCTGCTGGGTTTCCTCTGGCTTGTGGACATTGTGTGCTCCGAGAATGACTGTGATATTGCTGATAAATGGGGAATAAAGTGCCACTAAGGAGGAAGGAGACTGACCAGCTGGGAGCTGCGGGGACGCCTGGGTGACTTTCCCTGTCCCAGTCTCTCCCAGCTTGGCAACTCAGAGCTGTGGGGCCCCATAGGGGTGAGGGGCCTACACTGCCACCCTGGACACCTGTTCCCAGTCCCTATCCTGATCTCTCCTCCCTGAAATCTTGGAACTGAGAGCTCTAGGGCCACCTGGGGTGCCACCCCACAGGCCTGGGTCTCATTCCCTGTCCCCACTTACCCTGCAATACAGCTGCAGTGAGCAGCAGTCAGGACAAAGTCCTTCTTCACCAACAGCCCTCCGCAGGTCTGTGTGGTCACTGGACCCATGCTCACCTCCAGGTAGGCCATGAGGGTCTGGAGTATGGCCAGGATACATTCCCCCCCCCCCCTCCCGATGATCCTGTGACGCAGCAGGCAGTGGGGCAGATTGACCTGGGATTGTCATCTAGTTTGGCTGGGACTGTCTGCATGGGGGATGGGAGAGCAGGGGATGACTCCACTTGAGTGAGGATACCTGAGCCTGTAACCTGAGCTGGGAGGGGGTTGGACCCAGGTGACACCTTTGCCTGGGAAACTGGACAAAGGCGGCAGGAGGAGCCGGGAGGAGGGTGAGTGAGACTGCTGCAGTGGAGTTTCAGTCTTGGGCTGGCTGGGGAATTGTAGGGAACCCCGAGGTTGGGGTCTAAGCTCCCTAATCCCCAGAAGGACCTGACTGAGGGGTCTTGTTGATGCCTACAAGCTCTGGTTTGGACTGTGTTCCTGTCATCTGTTCTACTGCCTGGCTGAGAGTCACGGTGAATCGCATGAAGCCGGGGGTCATAGGGCCTTGTCTCCCCCCCCCCCCGCCCCGCAACTCTGTGACAGATCCACCCTACCCAGAGGGCTGAGCAGAGGAAACCAACGAAAGGTGAGATTCACACATTATTTGTAGATACGAAGGTGTGAAGAGATGGTGCAGGTGCTTTTTTTTTTTCTTCTGAAAACACCAACTCCTGAAGTCACAGGATCAGGTGTAAATTTTTAGCACCGAGGGTAATTAACCACCGGGACAACTTACCAAGGGTCCTAGTGAATTCACCATCCCTGCCAAGTTTTAACTCAAGACCAGATATTTTCCTAAAAGCTCTGCTCTGGTTCAACCAGGAGTGAATTCAGGGCACTCTCGTGTTATACAGGAGATAAGAGGAGATGATCACAGGGGCCCCTTCACACCTTCATATCTACAAATAATGTGTGAATCTCACCTTTCTTTGTTTAGTCAAAGTTACTGTTTCCAAAAGGAAGCCGTTCGATGTGAACCTTTCTGATCAGACCCGGTTACTGTGGGGTTCCCTGGGCAGTTCTTGTCTGGGCTTGTGACATTCTGTACCCCTATGTTCACCCCTTTTACAGGTCTATGACAAGTTTCGTACAAAGTATGTCTTGTAAGGTATCATTGGAAAAAATAATAATTTGCTGATCATTACGGTCTTGGTAAAATACGGGTGGCAATGTTGTATGTAAAGTTATAAGATTCATCTGTATGGTGTTATTAAGCCCTTGTGTACACAGTTTTGTCATTTTCCCAATGAAACAGTGGAGGTGTACACACTACAATGCTACTCTCCTCTTTTGGTGACAAAATAAAACCACCTTGACGAGAGGTGTCGAGATTTTTGAGCCAAAGTTTTATCGACAAAGTGTCAGTGTAGACACCATGCTTGGTTTTGTTGATGTAAATCGCCTCCAAGAGGTGTCCCACAATGCCCATCCTGACCTCTCTGGTCAGCAGTTCAGACTGCGCTGCCTTGCTGCCAGGTAAGCAAGCATCCACCCCCTTCCCCCTTTAAAGCCCCATGAATTTTGAAATTCCACTTCCTGTTTGCTCAGCGTGGAGAACTCACATGACATTTTCCCAGCTGACCGTGGTGGCTCTACGTGGCAAACGCTCTCTCACTTGGAGCGCTGTGGAGCTGTTGGATCTGCTGAGTATATGGGGAGAGGAGGCTGTGCAGTCCCAGCTGTGCTCCAGCCGTAGGAACTTCAATACCTACGGGCAGATTTCTCGTGGCTTGTGTGATAAGGGCTTCAAATGGGACATGGTGCAGTGCCAAGCAAAGATAAAGGAGCTGAGGCAGGTACACCAGAAGGCAAGGGAGGCAAATCGTCACTCCGGCACTTCACCGAAGCCCTGTGACCATTCTTGGTGGCAGCCCCACCTCCACCACTAAGAGTCTTGTGGATACTTTGGCGGGGTTGGAGGTGGCGGACAGTGGACCTAACCCCAAGGACGAAGTCGAGTACAAGGAGGTGGAGTTCGATGATGACGCGGAGCCCACGGCAGGGTTGTCCGGTGCAGTGGTGAGTCAGGAACTGTTCTCCAGTTCAGAGGTGTCTATCCAGTCCCAGCAGCCCTACTCCAGCGAGGAAGAAGCAGGAGAGGAGACCCCTGGTAAGTGATCTTTTGGAGCTGGTCCTGCCCGGTTATATGATGTTCAGCTTTCCTTTCCTCTGTATAGTGTAGAAGGGATAGAAATGTACACGACTAGCTGTGTTTACATGTGCTCCAAATTACCCTGTGCAGCTAAGCAGTGCGGCAGCACAGTGTGTTGATGCACACCAAGATTTCATGGGAATCCTCCAGAGAGATCTCTAGGAAACTTTCCTGCAGGTACTCGGCAATCCCTGCCAAAGGTTCCTTGGCAGGGCTGCTTTGTGCCTTCCCCCATTGCAGGAAACTTTCCCTCGCCCCTCGGCAATCACTTGTGCAGGGACCAAAGGGGCACACAGGTGAGCAGCATAGGGCCTGGGTCTGAAGCCGCACGTGTGCAGTAGATGCACCCTTGTAACCTTGCTTACGCTCAGGAGTGAGAGATTGGCTTCCACAACTCCTGCCTGTGGAAAATGGTGGCAGAATTTACAATATTGTCCCTAGTTGCCTGTACTGATCCCTGTGAAACATCACTTATACTCTGCCCCAGCTTGAACGCCATGTTTAGGGAGTTCTCCGAGATGTGTACTTGCCAAGGGTCAGTGAGAAAGTGATTGGTATGTTACAAGAGGTGTATTTTACTTTAATGATTCAATGCTGTTCATGTATGTGTTATGCTCTGTACCTCGGGGGAACACCTGGCACCCCCATGTTCATCCTTGTAAAATGATTGTGTGGTATCCAATGCAAAGTTTGTCATGTCGGGTTGTCATAACTATGAAGGGAAGGGTAACAGCTCTCTGTGTACAGAGAC
>NW_020664963.1:1176307-1184076 GCF_002925995.2 Terrapene triunguis | reverse complement strand
CCCTACATTTGAACCCTAAAGTTCAAAGTGGGGATCCAGCCTTGACACGGGTGTCTTCGGAAGGCTCATGATGCACTGAGCATTGTTGTTACATGAAATTATAACCTATAACATTACTGTATGTACTTATGAGGCTGAAAACGTATCTTCATGGCTTAAAATAAGCCCAGGCAAAAACTCTCCAAGAGCAGAGAGGCAGTTCACACCTCATCAAGGCAGGTATGGGACAAATCCAGCCCAGCCTCACAGGAATAAAGGACGCTGGCCTAGGCAGCAACAAAGGATCTGTTGTATTCTCGAGTGAGTCACCCCCTTTCCTTTGGCCAGTTTGGGACTACGATGAGGTAATGCTCACCTGACTCTGAAGAAGGGGGCAAAGCCAAGAGGGAAGAAGGAACATGATAAAAAGGAGAGACGTTTGCCATGATCTTCCTCTCTCTTCCACCTCCATCTATAGACATCAACATCAAGCGACAGGACCGCTGATCAAATGGGAGAGCCTGGCTGAAGGCAACCAGCCAGCCTGTGGTGAGAAGCATCTAAGTTTGTAAGGGCATTGAAAGTGTTAAGATCAGCTTAGAATGTGTTTTGCTTTTATTTCATTTGACCAAATCTGACTTGTTATGCTTTGACTTATAATCACGTAAAATCTATCTTTGTAGTTAATAAATCTGTTTGTTTATTCTACCTGAAGCAGTGCGTTTGGTTTGAAGCCTGTCCGAGATTCCCCTTGGGATAACAAGCCTGGTACATATCAATTTCTTTGTTAAATTGACGAACTCATATAAGTTTGCAGCGACCAGCGGGCATAACTGGACACTGCAAGATGGAGGTTCCTAGGGTTGTGTCTGGGACTGGAGATATTGGCTAGTGTCAGTCGGTTGCACAATCCAAGGAGCAGCTTACATGCCAGAGGCTGTGTGTGAAGAGCCCAGGAGTGGGGGTTCTCACAGCAGAGCAGGATAAGGCTGGCTCCCAGAGTCAAGGATTGGAGTGACCTAGCAGATCACCGGTACAGATAACACCAGAGGGGAACGTCACACTATCCCCATACACCCCCTCTATCTATCTGTCTATCTCTATACACACTGAGTGTCTGAGCTGTGGCCCAACCCCCTTCCTCCCAGCCCCGCTCACGCTGTGGGGAGATGCTTGAGAAGGATCAAAGGGCCAAGTTCCCACCAGCAGCTGAGATGAGTCAGGGCTAACCACAGCGCCCACATGCTTCGAGCTGGGAGCTTATTGTCCGCAGCTATGCTCCCCAGCTCCAGCTGTGCATGAAGACCAGATGTGCAGGGCAATCACCTGTGCAGGGCAACCAGCTGTACCGGCAGAGTGCCAGGAGGCATGAGTGGCAGGAGAGTGCCAGGAGGCACGACCTGCAGTGGGCACCACATTGGGTTGTGCACGGAGCCAGGCTGGACACAGCCACAGCTGCTGAGCTTCCCCGGGGAAGGGGTGACTCAGCAGGGCCTGTTCTTCCCACCGGCCCGCGTGGTCAGGTGTCCAGGCGTTGAGGTGGCTGATCTGCCCCACTGAGGCGAGTGTCAATGTGTCTTGAGGTCCCCCTGCCCCTCCCCTACCTGCCCTATATTAAACCCCCGGGCTGAGACCGGGATGCCATCCCCTCCCCTGGACAATGCTGCTGCTGCTGCTGCCCATGGCCTTTCTCCTGCCCCTCAGAGCTCAGGCTGGTGAGTCTGGGAGTGAGGGGAGCAGAGCCCTTGTCCTGCTGTTAGGGTGGCGAGTCCTAATTTAGCATCAGGGGCCAGTCTCAGGGAGACGGGGGGAATGTGTGTGTAGAATTCTTGGGGCAGGTGGCTCGTAAGGGGGGTTTGGGGGGGGGGGGGGGGAGATGGACTCGGCTCATGGGGACATGCGCAGGGATGTAGCTGGATTCCTGTTTGGGAGAATATTCTGCTTTTGTGTCTCTTTTGATTGATCTACTTGTTGCTCCCCCCTGCCCTCAACATTGTGTTTCTCGGGGGGGGGGGAGGGGTCTCTGCCAGGGGAGGTCATCGGTGGACAGGAAGCCCGGCCCCACTCCAGACCCTACATGGCCTTCGTGGAGACAAAGATGGGGCCAGAGAGCACCATTAACTGTGGGGGGTTCCTGGTGCGAGAGGATTTTGTCCTGACAGCCGCACACTGCACCGAAGAAGGGTGAGGTGCCCCTCAGATGCCAGCCACACGGCTGCTGTCCAGCCGCCTGCGGATCGGAGATGGGGGATGGCCCCGTGGCCACTTGGGCTCTGCTCAGCCCCTGCACAGGGCAAACCCTGATGTAGACATGGCTCAGGAGCTGAGCCCTCCCTCACCTCCCAAGGTGGCCCCCTCCATCCATCCCTGACTGAAGAGCACTTGCAGGGCGTTGAGGGTGTAGTCAGAGGCAGGACAGATAGTCCCTCCCCCAGCTTTCAGGGGTGTTTTGCTGGGCTCTCTCACCTACCTCTCCCCGGCTGCACAGGCCACAGGGGATAGCAGGGAAACGGCTGCTGAGGACAGGGTAGATTCAGATTCCCAACCTATGGGAAAGAAGGAAGCTTCTTATTTTGTGCACAACCAAGATCAGGGCCCCCGTTGTGTCAGGCACTGCCCAGACCCCGACCGAGATCAGGGCCCCCATTGTGCCAAGCACTGCCCAGACACACACTGAGACCCTGCCCCAAAGAGCTTCAGGACAGATTTTTAAAAGTTTTTGGGTTCCTGATGGGATGGGAGTTCGGTGCATAAAACCCTTTAACAATGCAGCCTTGGTAGTCTGTGTAGACATTTGCTGGATCCACTTTTCTCTGAGCGAGGGCTGACATTTCCAAGGGGTTTAGGTGCCTGGTGGGATTTTCAAAAAGCACCTCTGTGCATCTTTGGGTGCCTGAATCCCTTTGCAACCCTGGCCTGGCCCCTCGGTGCTTTGGAAACCCCCAGCTGTGGGGAGAGGGGGGATGTGTGCGATTCAGGGCAATGGGAAATCAGGTTGTAGGGGGAGCAGAGAGGGAGCTGGGCAGGGGGCTGAGAGGCAGGATAGTAAGGAGTGGGGAAGAGGGAGGGAGTCCCCAGCCCCAGAGATATGGGGCCGTGAGCAGTGATTTTTCCAAAGGTCTGTAATGTCAAAGCCAGTCCCTGGGCTCCAGCTCCCTTACGTGGCTTTGTTAATTTCAGAAACTCCAGAGACCGAGAGACTCATTATAAAACTGCAAAAGTTAAGAAAATAAATCTGGAGACAGACCCCCAAATAACCAGCATGATAGATGAACGGGCTTGGAAATCTCATGATTTTTCAGCCAGTCTCATGATTTGGGCCCCCCCGCTCATCCTCCAACTTTGACTTGTGATTTTTGGAATCCTACAGCTCTGGTGACGCGCCCACTGTCGTCATCCTGGGAGCCCACAGCCTCAACCAGAAGGAAAGGACCCAGCAACAGATCCGAGTGCAACGCAAGATTCTCCATGAGGACTTTGATGGGACAACCTTGGAAAATGATATCATGCTGCTCCAGGTAGTGTCTTCCACCACAGGGTCCCATGCGCTCCAGTAACCACATGCTGATGTGGTGGGGCTGGAATCATCTGGGTACCATAGTGCTAGGAGGGGAGTGGGGTCTAACGGTTAGAGCAGGGGGGTCTGGGAGCTAGGACTCCTGGGTTCTATCCCCAGCTCTGGGAGGGTGGAGGTGGTTAGAGCACGTAGGAGCCAGGACTCCTGGGTTCTATCCCTGGTTCTGCCACTAATTCTGTATGTGCTTGAGCAAGTCACCTCACTGTTTTGTGCCTCAGTTTCCCCCTTTGTGAAATGGGGATAAGTTTTAAGCCCCCCTTCCCAGGGTTCATTAATAATACACTATGAAATCCGTGGCTAGAGTGAGCCAAAGAAGGCCAAAGTATTAATCGGTTCTGTCTGTCTCCAATCCCACCGCTTTGGAGGGCAGTGGAAAGGGCGGAAGCATCTCCCAGGCCATGCTGGTAAATCTCTTCTCTCTCCCCTCTGTCTCTCCCACGAAAGCTGGAGCGCGAGCTGAACGGACCAACGCGATGAAACCCATCCCTCTGCCCCCGGCCAACTTCCTGCTGATGCCAGAGGCCACATGCAGCGTGGCCGGCTGGGGCCATACCGGTGTCCACATGGTGCGTTTTCCCACCAGGCTCCAAGATGTGACCTTACAGATGGCTGACAACAAGCAATGCGGACTCTTCTTCGACTCCTTCAACCGGACGTCCATGCTCTGCGTGGGGAACATCAAAATGAAGCAGTCGTCTTTCGTGGTGACGCCCCTACTGTAGTCGGGCTGTCCTGGCTTGTAGACTCCCTTGAGGGTCTCACTCATTGGATTTTATGAAGGTCTCACTTTTCCAGCCGTCCAGAGGCAAAAGTCCTGTGGACATTAATAGAGGCTGGGGAAAAGTAGCCTGGAATCTTATAATGATTGGAGGCAATAAGGACTCTTCCTCCAGTGGAGGCACCCCCTATGGAGTCCCCCATCCTGTTCCCCATGGCATAGCCCCCACCCCAGTGACCCCCCTCAACCTGCAGCACAGTGCCCCCTAGTGCTGCACTGGGGCCTTGGGTCAGCATTGACTGACGGGGAGAGCACCCCCTAGTGAGTCAACATGGTCCCTCATCCAAACATGGAACAGGTTATTTTAAAATTGGACCTGTTACATCCAGAGATGGGAGCAGGATGAATCTTCCTTGGCTCGGAAAGAAGATGGGCAGGGAGTAGCTGTGCAAAGAGACCAACGGGCTTCCAGCTGCTCTGCCATTCTGCTGCCTTCGCTACTTCTGGGGCTTTCCTGTCGGAGCGGGAACGCTGCTGCACTCGTCTGGGGGCACCCCTGAGCTAGCCAGTCCTCGCCTCACCCTGGGGTCGGATGGGAGCCAGCGCCCCCTAAAGGGGACAGGCTGTGTGCTCCATTCTTCACCCCAGTCCCCCAAGCCAGCCAGTCCCCCCTGGGGCTAGATCAAAGCTGGTGCCCCCCAGCCCTCCTGTCCCCTTTTCCCCCCCCCCCCCCCCCGAGCCAGCCAGTCCCTTCCCTGGGGTCGGATGGGAGCCGGCACCCCCTAGAGGGGAAAGGCCCTTTGTCCCATTCTCTTCTCTTGTTCCTTGGCATGAAAACTTTTCTCTGTAATGTGTTTGATGAAAACCCGCAACGTTCTCTCCTCTGCGGGTCCGAGCCATGGCTTGCGATGCAATAAACAGCTTTAAGCAGCAGCTGGTGCTGGTGTCCGGACTCCTGAGTCTTTCTCTGAATGGAACAGCTGTCCTTGGGCGGCCCCCCCAGCGTCTCAGGAGGCCCCTTCCAGCCGGGATGCAACCCTCTTCTCCCCTCTTCTTCACCCGGTCCGTGATGCCTTGCAGCTGGAATTCACGGGACTCCCTAGACTGGATCCAAGGCAGTGGCTATCTACCCAGAGTCCTGTCTCTGACAGTTACCAGCATCAGAGGATGGTGGTAGGACCCCACAGTAGAGAGTGATGAGGTGAGACACCAGGACTGTGGTGTTTGCGGAGAGGGAAACAACATTTACAGAGGCTGTTTGGGGAGAAGGGTTCAGCTGAGGAGGGCAGGAGAGAACTAACTTAGCTGGCTAGAGAGAGCTTAGGGTGGAGACTTTCAAAGACCCCCTAAGGTGGCGCAGCTATCTCAGGTCCCTCTGCAATGAGGGAAAATGTATATGATTATAATAGCACCAAGATCGGGGTGCACCATTGTGCCAGGCACTGCCCAGACCACGACTGAGATCAGGGCCCCGTCGTGCCGGGCGCTGAGAGGAGAAGTTGTCTTGCTGAAGGTTACACAGAAAGTCAGTGGCAGAGCTGAGAAGAGAAACCAAATGTCCTGACCCCCATTTGGTGCCCCTTGCCACGGGGCCATGCTGCCTCTTGCTTTTTGCCCATGATTGTGAGCTGCCAGAGGAATTGTCGGAAGAAGGTGGGGGGCGTGGGGTGGGGAGCAAACTCTTGTAATTCCCTTAGCTCTATCCCAGAACCCATGCCATTTCCAAACTGAAGGGGGGAGCACTGTTCTACTCTGTCTTCTAACTTGTACAGGTGGGCCTCTTCTGTTCTATTCCCTCTCTCATAACCATGCCCAAGGTCCCTTCAATACCAGTCCATGTCTGTCCCACCTGATTCTGGATCTATGAAGGGCTCCCCACCATTTGGAGGTGCTTTCTGCCCGTGGACCTCCAGCTGGGCTAGACAAACCCATCGCAGCTGAGCCAGCACCCTCAGCTCTGCTCCCAGATGTGCACATCTGCAAGGGGCACAAGATCCCAGTTAGGTTCAGCACCAGCTGTGGAGCAGGTGACCCAGCTGGGCTTTTTCCTGACCCATGTGCTGTGGGTTTCCAGGAACTGGTGACTGCAAAAGTCACCCTGCTGCAGCAGCTGGGGCTGGGGCCTGCTGGAGACGGGATCTGGGGTTAGATGGACCTGGGGGTCTGAGCTGATCTGGCAATCCCAGTGTTCCTGTTTAGATGAGCCAACTGAGTCCCCGGCACAGGACCCAGGGTAAGAAATTACTGACGCTCAACCTGGTCATGACGCCTTTTTGTCCCCTCTGTGCACAGCCAATAGAGTCAATGTCTCCAGGGCTCCCTCTGTCCGCCTGGATCTATGCAGGCTTCCCCATCCTCTCCATCCCTGTGCTCTGTCTGGGCTCTACAGACCCATAGCATCCTACCCACCACCTGTCCCTCCGTCTCTGCCCTGGGCCAGGTGTCTGGAGGCAGACGCTAACAAGGCCATGTCACTGGCTGACATTAGCCACACTCCCCACCAGGTGTGCGGATGGAGAAGGGGGTGGGGGAGTGGGTGCAAGCTCCATCCAGGGCTCAGCTCTGTCCCAGACGTGCACAGCTCCAGGCAGGGCTGAGCTGGGCCAGCGCCCAGATGTTCTGCAGCCCCAGCTGTGGAGGGCACCTGGCTGCCATGGGACGGGCAATGTATGTCTGTGACCCTGCAGCTCTTGAAGGGTCCTGGTGAAAGACTGGGATGGGGAATGAGACCCATGTGTCCAGGACAGCATCACTAGGGGACCCTGCACCTCCCAGCCCCCAGGCGCAGGGATCTGGGACCCAAGTCTGTGGCACAACAGTCACAGTTGTCAAAGGGTGACAAAGTAGGACATTTCTGTCATATTTTTATGACTCCCAGGCATGCCTCAGTTTCCTTGTGCACTTTGCATTGCTGCCCAGTGGGGCACCCACCTGGCTCCTGGAGGACTGAAGTCCCTTGGCTGTCTGGAGGGGATGGCTGGGTCATTAAAGAACTGGTTGAAATGGCCCCAAATCACCAGAGGATCAGGGAAGAAAAGGAGACTCCCACCCCCAAAGACTGAGCCATTGACACCTGCCCACAGGAAACCTTGGAGCATGTGAACTCAGCTGGAGAAGAGGGGGAAAGGTATCAGGGGTTAGGAAACGACCTGTCCTCTGGAGGGAGTCAGCAGCCCTACGTGGGGACTAAGGACAAAGAGCCAGAAATGAAGTCCAGCCACCTTTGGACGGGCCGTGGCACTGGCAGGACCGGGATGAGCCAGGGCTTCACCCCTGCCTCTCCGGGCTGACCTAGGGACATCCAGGGGATGAAGCTATAGGGAAAGTGCAACCCTGCCTCCATCCCTCCATCCTTCTATCCCCATACCCACCCCTCCATCCGTCCATCCCTCCATCAATACATCCATCCCATACCCACCCCTCCACCCATCCATCCCTCCATCAATCCATCCATCCCATACACACTCCTCTATCCATCCATCCATCCATCCATCC
>NW_020664963.1:1165998-1176297 GCF_002925995.2 Terrapene triunguis | reverse complement strand
CCTCCATCCACCAATCCCTCCATCAATCTATCCATCCCATACACACCCCTCTATCCATCCATCCACCCCCATCCATCCATCCCATACACACCCCTCTATCCATCCATCCAACTCTTCATCCGCATACCCACCCCTCCATCCATCCATCCACCCCCACCCCTCCATCCCCATACAAAGCCAGCCATCCAGCCTCCATCCCATACACACCCATCCATCCATCCCATACACACCCATCCATCCCATATATACTCCTCCATCCATCCCTCCATCCCATACACATCCCTCCATCCACCCATCCTATATCCACCCCTCCATCCATCCCCCATCCCCATACAAACCCCTTCATTCCTCCATCCCATATACACACCTCTATCATCCATCCCTCCATCACCATGTACACCCCTTCATCCCTCCATCCATCCATGCCATACACACCCCTCTATCCATCCAGGCATGCAGATACACCTTGCCTGATCCCCGTCCAAAGCCCCCACCCCATTCCCAGACCCCTAGGTCCTCCTATTACCTATTCCTCCCAGACTCCTCTCTGACCCTTCCTGACCCCGCCTCCATGAACCCCTCTCTCCCCTGATCCCTTCAATCTCCCTGTACCTGCCCCACCCCCATCTCCCCAGACCTCCCCCCTGCCCCCCAGCTCCCTCTTCCTCCCACCCCTGCCCCCGGGCCCCGCCCTCTGCATTGGCCCTGGGGCTCTGAGCCTGGCCACTGGCCGCGAAGGGGTTAACCAGGGGCTGTGTCAATATCCCGGGAATGGGGCGCGGGCCCTTTAAATCCCAGCCGCTCTACTCTTCCCCCTCCCTTCCCGGCCTAGGAAGCTGCGCATGCGTTCCCGAGCCTGACGAGCCGCAGGCCGGAGAGTCCCTCCACGCGCATGCGCGCCCAGCACTGGCCATGCGCGTGCTAGTGGGTGAGTGGCGCGCGCTGCAGGGGCCGAGTGTGGGGTGGCCGGGGACAGCAATTAAGCGAGGGATTAATTGCAGGGCTACTGCGGCTGCGCGTGTACCCCAGCGCCTGGGTTTGGATGTGTATCCGGTTTGGGAGCGGAGCTCCCCCTTGCCGCGGAGAGATGGGGCAGGCACTAAGTCCTTCCTCATGCACCAAGGCGCTGGGGGGGTGAAATGGGGCTGGGCTAGTAGGGGGCTGCGGGTCGGGAGTGGGGGGCACTGGCAGAGCTCAGGGCAGGGCCGGCTCCAGGCACCAGCCTGGCAAGCAGGTGCTTGGGGCGGCCACTCCGGAGGGGGCGGCACGTCCAGCTATTCGCCAGCAGTTCGGCGGATAGTCCCTCACTCCCGTTCGGAGCGAAGGACCTCCCACCGAATTGCCGCCGCAGATCGCGATCGCGGCTTTTTTTTTTTTTTTTTTTTTTTGGCTGCTTGGGGTGGCCAAAACCCTGGAGCTGGCCCTGGCTCGGGGGCAGCCAGGGGCTGTGGGTCAGGAGTGAGGGGCACTGGTAGGGCTGGGCTAGCAGGGGTTGTGGGTTAGGAGTGAGGGGCACCGGCAGAACTGGGGGAGCCCAGGGCTGAGCTAGCAGGAGGCTGCGGGTCAGGAGTATGGGGCACCAGAAGAGCGGGGGAGAGCCCAGGGCTGGGCTGGCAGTGGGTTGGGAGTGACGGACACCAATGCTTGAAAGTGTCTATTTAAATCAGGAGGTGGGACCGGCTTTGTGGGCGGAGCCTTGACCCAGCTGTTGAGGAGTCGAGGGCACGAGGTGACCCATGTCTCTCGCCATCCAGGGCCTGACCGGATCAGCTGGGTAGGTGATTGGGGAAGGGGAGTGACTCCAATAATATTGGGCTCATGGGGCAGCCACAGAGGTGCAGGGGGTTAGGAGCCCACTGGCCCATGGGGAGGTTCGCTCCCTGTCCTGGGAATTAGTGCTCAGCCCTAAGACTCCAGGCTGGTCCTAGTGGCATCACTCCAGCCATCCCTCCTGTTGTGCTGGGTGACATCAGAGCCATCCACCCTCATGCTCCAGGGCACAGCCTGCAGGGGTCAGGAAAGAGCTGACTTAGTGCAGCAGAGCAGAGTGAGATTAACTAGGGGCATGTGTGAGTGAGGGGCTGATCCAGGGGATAAGGGGAGACTGGACTGGCAGGGTTTAGGGGTTAGTGGGGAGACTGAGCTGTGTGGAATACCATTTCTCTCCTGTCTCCCCAGGATGAACTGTCCCGCTCCGGCCTGCCCCCTTGTGATGCTGCGGTGAACTTGGCTGGTGAGAATGTTCTCAACCCCCTTCGCAGGTGTGTCCGGGGCTTTGGGCATGCTGGGGGAGAATAATCCCTGTAACAACCTATGTGGCGTCCCTTCAGTGAAGGACAGAAATGGGGAAGACTCAGTCTCTCCCTGTTCTCCTGTACTACCCATAATGCAGTGGAGGTGGGGCAGGACGGAAGGGTTGTGTTCTGCAAATTGGGGATGAATTGGGGGTTGAAACATAATTGTCACTAGGAACCTTTCTTCTCAGAGTTCTTGTTTCCAAAGGGAAGCATTAGGAGAGTGCACCAGTGGGGTATAAATAGTCTTGCCCAATATCTGGCCTCTCTTGTGACACTGATGCTAGCAGCCCTGTCACACCTACACTAGACACCCACCCAACTGTCTCCCACAGAGTGGAACCAGCGTCTTCCAGACACCCCACTGCCATTCCCAAATACTCCCAGTTCCCCCCCCACTCTCCCTGGGACAGGGAGCCTTTTCCCACCTACATCTGGGGAGTGTGCGGGGGAGAGAGTCCTGCCTCCCATTGCTCTGGGGCGTGGTGATTTGTGTCAATCCCCTGTACTCCGTGCGGGAGTGCAGGGGAATGGGTTGCTCTCCTTTAGGTACCGTCAGAGGGGACTTAGTCAGAATGTGAAACTTCTGCTAGGAACCTTTCTCCTCCTGGGCCATTACTTCTGGGGGAAGATTTAGTGGGATTCACGGTATGGTATAAATAGCTGCTTGTTGGGCTGCGATTGGCAGAGGAGAATGGGGGTGGGGTGGTTGAGTGTGACCACTTTGTGCTCTCTCCCCCTGAAGGTGGGATGATGCCTTCCGCAGGGTTGTGGTTGCCAGCCGGGTGGAGACCACCAAGACCTTGGCCAAGGCCATCGCTGAGGCCGAAAGGCCGCCCCGCGCCTGGGTTCTCGTCACCGGCGTAGGTATTTATTGTGCATGCCAGAGTGCAACTCATGCCATCCTGTCCTATGGTATCCTTCCACCAGGTGGAAATAGTCCCTGGGCAGTGACAAGGCAGAGTGTGGCCTCTGGAAGTTACTGCTGAGGGGACAGGAGAAATAGTCCCCAGGTGCAGCACAACCTCCCATAACAGCATTGTGTCCTTCTGCCATGGAGAGAAAATAGTCCCTGTGGTGCATCATCCTTGCACAGCCTTCGCTGGCACTGGTGTGCTTCCGCCACTTAAAGAAAATAGTCCCCAATCATGAGAGGACAGATCACAGTACCTTGTGGAACGAGTGTGCTTCCACCATTGCACAGAGAGGGAAAAATAGGCCCTGGGTAGAGCACATGTTGCACAAAACATATCCTTCTGCCACTATGGGGATATACAGTCCCCCCCCTCTAGTGCAAGACAAAGTGCAGCCCTATGTGGCACTGTGGCACTAGGGAGAAGGGAAAATTGGCCTGGGGTGCAGCACAGTCTTCCATGACACATTGTGATCCTTCCGCTGCAGAGAGGGGGGAAAAATAGTCCCTCCTCTTGTAGCTCAAGGACAAAGCACAACCTCTGGTGATGCTGATGTTCTTCCACCATTGGGAACAGATGGAAAAATAGTCCCTTGGCCAAACACAACCTCCTGTGAAACTCCTTCTGCCACCAAGAAAGAAGAAAATTTTCATTGTAAGAGAATGGAGCCCAGCCTCCTATGACATCAATGCGCTTCTGCCATTGGAGTGGGAGAGAAAATAGTCGTGTTTCTCCCCGTCGCCAGATGCAATTGCTACAGGAGAGGGAGGGATATCAATGAGGGGTAGGGCTATGCGCACTGGCTGGCACTACAGTTCCCTGCCCATTGCCCGGCAGGGTATTACCGCCCAAGCCCCACGGCTGAGTACACCGAGGAGAGTCCTGGCGGTGACTTCGACTTCTTCTCACGCCTGGTGAGCGCCTGGGAGGCAGCAGCTAAAATTCCCGGGGACAGCACGCGCCAGGCGGTGGTGAGATCCGGTGCGTCGGGGCATGGGGGCTTTCCCCTCTAGGGGGCGCCAGATGCTATCCGGCCTCATGGCAGAGACTGGCTGGCTCAGGGGGGCAGGGCGTGGGGCCTGTCCCCTCTAGGGATCACCGGCTCCCATCTCACCTCAGGGCAAGGACTAGCTGGCTCATGGAGGTGGGGAATGGGATACAGGGCCTTTCCCCTCTAGGGGATACTGGCTCCCATCTGTCCGCAGGGTGGGGACTGGCTGGCTCAAGGTGGTGGGGAATGGAGCACGGGGTCTTTCCCCTCCAGGTGATGCTGGCCCCAAGGCTGGCTTGGGCTGGGAGACTGTGGCTGGCTGTGGGGGGGCAGGGAATGGGGCATGGACCCTTTCCCCTCGAGGGGGCACTGGCCCCAAGGCTGGCTTGGACTGGGAGACTGGCTAGCTCGGAGAGGGGGGCGTGGCTGGCTGGCTCCGGGGTCTCTCTCTGACTTTCCTCTTCCTGCAGGTGTGGTGCTGGGGAAGGGTGGAGGTGCCATCTCGCAGATGCTCTGGCCGTTCCAGCTGGGCCTGGGGGGCCCCGTGGGCTCTGGCCTCCAGCCCTTCCCATGGATCCACCTCCGGGACGTGGCCGGTGTCGTGTGCCATGCCCTGGAGAAGGAGGGTGTGCGTGGGGTTCTCAACGGGGTCTCCCCGGCCTCGTCTGGCACCTCCAACGCCGACTTCGCCCGGGAGCTGGGCTTGGCCCTGGGGCGCCCGGCCCTGCTGCCCCTGCCCGGCTGGGCAGTGCGGGGTGTCTTCGGGGCTGAGCGCGCCGTCATGCTGCTGGAGGGCCAGCGAGTGGCGCCGAAACGCACCCTGGAGAGTGGCTACTGCTTCGTGTACCCCGACCTGCCCTCTGCCCTGCAGGACATCGTGTCCTGAGCGGCTTAGGGGGGGCTGATCCCAGTGCCCCTGGGATGCCCCTGTTCTGGGGGGATCAGCCCCTAGAGAGACCCCTTATCTCTGGCTCCCACAGCCCAGCTCTGAGCCTCCTGGCTGTCTTAGCCTGAACTTTGTGGGGCCCCTCATGAGCCCTCCCCAGTGTCCCCCCCCAATACTCCCCAGCCTCTTGCTGGGGCTCACCCTGTTCTTATCCTCCCCAGCCCCCTTCTCTGAGTGGGAATGCTCCCTTTTGAGCCCCTCCAGAAATCCTCCCTCCCAGTCCTTCTCGGAGGGTGTGGGGGGGGTGCCCTACTGTGACCCCTCCTGCCCCACCCCCATCCGTGCTGCGCTGACAGTGCATTCAGGCTGTTTCCAAGCTCCTGGCACTTTATGGAGCTGGAGTTCTGCCGCAAAGGCTGCTGGGAATTGTAGTTTTTGGCTGCACTGCAGCCCCCCTCTCCCTCTCACCCTGTATACAGCCTTGTCCAGTTTGCAATAAACGGCTGATGGGTCAATCGCTGCTGTTTGGGAAAGGGGGGGGTGGTCGCTTGGTCAATGGTGGTGCTAGGGCTGGGGGGGGGGATTCAGAGGCTGGACTGTCCTCATATAGGCAGTGCTGTCCCTAGTGCCTGCAGCTCCCAATACGGTGGGAGAGACCAGGCAGGGAATGGGAGCCAGGTGTCCAGGAGGATAGTGCAGGGTGCTCATCCTTAGGGAGGGTCTGACAGGTCATAGGGCAGGGAGGGGGAAGGAGAGCGAGGAGTCTGGGATGGCTGTGCAGGTCCCAGCACAAAGATGGGAACGGGATCCAGGCATCCGGGAGGGCAGTGCAGGGCCTTCACTGCTAGAGGGTCCCACAGTTCTTAGGGGAGGAATGGGAAAGGTGCCTGGGAACAACCATCGTGCTCATGTACAAGCTGAGAGGGCTGAGTCAAGTGGAGACTAGGGCTGGCTGGGCTCTGGAGACCAGACAGTAGCTGCCTGGCCTGGGATGTGGGTCTGGGTCCCCCAGCATGGGGTAGTATAGGTTATTCCTGTGTGGGCATAACTGCCTCCATGCACATGGTTGTACCGGTATAACTGTAGAGGTGAAATTGCATCTCTGATCCAAATAGTTATACTGCTACCGACTCTGGCTGTAGTCCTGGCCTTCATTTCACACCTCAGAAAACAATGGAGAAGGAGTCCCAGAACACTGCCTGTGTAAAATCCAAGTGTTGATCTGTTGCTTTGGAAGACCTTGGCTGACACCTCTTTGAACTGTCCCCTGGGGTCTCTAACCGTTCCTTGTGTGTTTCACTTTGCTTTTCCTGATGGAAATTTCTGCTGGCATCATTCTTTTGTGGAAATTTTATATTCCACAAATCCCCATTTTCCATCAGGAAACCCTGGTTCAAATTTTTGCCTCACTGCCCTAATGCAATAATAAGCCATGGGGGTAAATAATTGAAGGCTTAGTTACTGCAGACAGGCTGCGTTCTCCTCTAGATCTCTGTGCAAACATTCCCCCTGACAAATGAGTGCTCCACTGTGCATCAAGGGGACTGTATATGTAGTCCTGAGTTTATCTCCCAGCCCCTGGGCTGTAATTAGACATAGTGTGTCTCTTTTTGACTTTAGAAGAGAGCCAAAGCTCAAGGCCTTGCCATTTGTTTCCACTAGGGGTATTTTCTGGGATGCACTCTAGTTTATTTCCAAAGATGATACAGAAGTCCTGTTTCCCTGAACACAGCTACAGACAGTGCTTCCGTTTGCTGGTCCAAGCCAGCCTTTCCAGCTGGCACTTCTGTTACTGTCTGCTTGGCCTTCTCTCCTCCCCTTCTCCCTCATGCAAAGATAAAACCTGTGTCACCAAGCAAAGCCCTTAGCTATCATGGCCTGGGAAATCCATTGAGCTGCTTCTGCTTTAGCTTTTCCATGTGACTGTGTTTTGAATGCTACTGCTGTTGTTTCAGCCACCCAGCTGCAATGGCTTCTTTACATTGATCCTGCATGAAGGGGACCAGTACCGCCCCACCCATTACTACAAGGTTTAATAACGGGACAATTGAGGTGCTAGAGGAGCACTCAAGGAAGACAAGGCTGTTGCAGAGAAACTAAACGAATTTTTTGCATCAGTCTTTACTGTAGAGGATGTGAGGGAGATTCCCACACCTAAGCCATTCTTTTTAAGTGACAAATCTGAGGAACTGTCCCAGATTGAGATGTCATTAGAGGAGGTTTTGAAACAAATTGATAAACTAAACAGTAATAAGTCACCGGACCAGAAGGGATTCAGATATGAAATCTTAGAACTACTAACTGGTATGTAACGAATCGCTTAAATCAGCCAGACCTGATGACTGGAGGATAGCTAATGTCACACTGATTTTTTTTTAAAGTCTCCAGAGGCAATCCTGGTAGTTACAGGCCAGTAAGGCTGACTTCAGTACTAGACAAATTGGTTGCAACTATAGTAAAACACAGAATTATCACATAAACAGATTAACATGATTTGTTGGGGAAGAATCAACAATGGTTTTTGTAAAGGGAAATCATGCCTCACCAATCTACTAGAATTCTTTGGAGGGGGTCAACAAGCATGTGGACAAGGAGGATCCAATGAATATAGTGTACTTGGAATTTCAGAAAGCCTTTGACAAGGTCCCTCACTAAAGGCTCTTAAGCAAAGTAAGTAGTCATGGGATAAGAGGGAAGATCCTCCCATGGATCAGTAACAGGTTAAAAGATAGGAAACAAAGGGTAGGACTAAATGGTCAGTTCTCAGAATGGAGAGTGTTAAATAGTGGTGTCTCCCAGGGGTCTGTATCGGGACTAATCCTAGTCAACATATTCATAAATGATCTGGGAAAGGGTAAACAGTGAGGTGGCAAAGTGTTAAGATGATACAAACTTATAAGGTAGTTGAGTCCAAAGCAGACTGCGAAGAATTGCAAAGGGATCTCACAAAATTGGGTGACTGGGCAGGAAAATGGCAGATGAAATTCATTGTTGATAAATGCAAAGTAATGCACATTGGAAAACATCCCAATTATACATATAAAATGATGGGGTCTAAATTAGGTATTACCACTCAAGAAAGAGATCTTGGAGTCATTGTGGATAGTTCTCAGAAAACATCCACTCAATGTGCAGAGGGATTCAAGAAAGCAAACAGAATGTTGGGGATCATTAAGAAAGGGATAGATAAGACAGAAAGTATCATAATCATAGAAATATAGGACTGGAAGGGACCTTGTGAGGTCTTTTAGTCCAGTCCCTGCACTCAAGACAGAACTAAGTAGTAAATATAATCCCACTGTATAAATCCATGATCTGTCCACACCTTGAATACTGCATGCAGTTCTAGTCACCCCATCTCAAAAAATGGATTGGAAATGAAAAATGTGCAGAGAAGGGCAACAAAAATGATTGGGGTATGGAACAGCTTTCATGAGGAGAGATTTTAAAAGACTGCAATAGTTCAGTTTAGGATGACTAGGGATGGAGATATGATAGAAGTCTATAAAATTGGACACTCAGGTCAGCAACACCTGCTGTAGCTACCAGCAGGGTTCAGCCAGTGGGTGGGCTGGGGAGACGGGTCTAGAATGGACATACAAGGTTCTACTTGGCTTTAGAGTGGCTGTGCATTGATCTAGAATGACTCTTCGTGTGGATATGGATAGATCTAGAATGGAACTGCCTCAATCAAAATGAATCTAGCCTGAATTTACATGTATTTAGTTGGGCATTCATGCATCTAGAATGGCTCTGCAATGCGTGCAGGTATTGACGTGCAGGTCTACATGTATCTGGTGGACTCATCCCGCCCCCTCATCCATTAGATATCCCAGCTGCACGACAGGGATCCAAAGTGAAACTGCAATGGGTGAGGTTGGACTTTATCAATAAGTGTTTGATAAAAGAGGGGAATATCCTTAATGACACGGGTTCGTGGAGAACAGGCCGTGTTCAGTGACCCTGCTGTCATCCTTGGGGGCCGGTAAGAGTCTGGTAAAGTCTGCGGAGGACCGAGAGATTGGTGATAAAGAACAGGGAGGATGTCTCACAGCTATGCACCGATCTGGGTGGTGAGCTGGGCTCAATCAAACAGACATCTGAAACCAATCAAATGCAAGGTCAGACATCAAGGGATGTCACTCACGCCAACTGGACGGGGGCTGTATCCTGAAGAGCAAGGACTCTGAAAGGGACTTAGGGGTCATGGTGGAAACTGACCCAGCATGAGCTCCCAGTGCGATGCTGGAGCTAAGCGGGCAGACGCCGTGTGTGGGAGTATAAACCAGGGGATATCGAGTAGGAGCGAGGGAGGGGGAGGGGGTGTCACCTCTGGACATGGCCTTGGTGAGACTGTACCGGGAGACTGTATCCAGCTCTGGTGTCCACCCCTCACACAGGAAGTTGGCAAGTTGGAAGGAGCAACCAGAGGAAGTCAAGGTCTGGAGCCCCAGCCTGGCGGGAAGAGCTCCAAGGGGATTGATCTCCTGAGGTGATCGGAGGCAAAGAGGGCACTCAGCCCCCATCTGTAGGAACCTCAGTGGGGAGGGGGTTTCTGAGTGCAGGGGGCTCTTCGACCTCGCTGGCTAAAGCAGGACGAGACCAGGTGGCCGGGAGTAGGGTGACCAGATGTCCCGATTTTATAGGGACAGTCCCGATTTTTGGGTCTTTTTCTTATCTAGGCTCCTATTACCCCGCACCCCCTGTCCCAATTTTTCACACTTGCTGTCTGGTCACCCTAGCCGGGAGCTTGAATCAGCAACAATCCAGTTGGAGCTAAGGTGCAAATCAAATCAAATCGAGCAGCCTGGGAATCTAGGTGCAGAAAAGCCCAAGGGCGTTTCTCACACTTATAGCAAGGGTGGGGAGCAGCGTTAGCCACATCCGCAGCCAGGTTGACTGGGCACCAGAGGAGGGAGGAAACCCCTCCCCCCTGATGTGGGCATGGCTGTGACTTCTCCCAGGGGCATTTCCACCCCTGGTCCATCCAGGTGGGGGTTTCCAGGAAACCAGGTACTGCCTTTGTGGTTACCAGACCCTGCCCTCCCCTCCCAGGTCCATATAACCTCCAGGGCTGAGACAGAGGCTCTGTGTCTGTCCCTAGATGGCTCTGAGGATGCAGCTCTTGATCCTGGTCCTGTTCTCTGTGGCCTTTCTCCTGCCCCCCGGGGCTCAGGCTGGTGAGGACAGAGGTGGGGCATTGGGGCCCATGGG
>NW_020664963.1:1153814-1165988 GCF_002925995.2 Terrapene triunguis | reverse complement strand
GAGGGGCCGATCCAGGGGGAGGGGAGGGGAGAGCGGGGGTGCTGAGGGGCTGATCTGGAGAGGAGGGAGCGGGAGGCTGGGCTGTCCGGGTCCACAGGCTGATCAGGGCTCATGATTGGACCTGCGGTACTTGGTTACATTCTCCAGACACAGGTTGTCCCAGAGCATGTGATTTTCACCCCTCCCTGTCTCCCTGCCAGGGGAGATCATTGGGGGATGGGAAGCCCGGCCCCACTCCAGACCCTACATGGCCTACGTGAAGATAGCAACGTGGAGAGGGGTGAAAACGTGTGGGGGGTTCCTGATTCGGGATGACGTGGTGCTGACGGCGGCTCATTGTAATGACGAGCAGGGGTAAGAAACCCACCCGTCCCCGCCCCCCCTGAGCTGCCCAGCCCCCCACCCTGGGACTAGATGGGAGCTGGCAATGTGCAGGACGCCCAAAGACCCAAGGAAGGAATTAATCTTTATCGGGTGGACTCTGACTCAGCTAGGTGGGATAGGGAGCCCACATCTGGAAAAAGGGGTAGACAGGGAGATGTCAAAATTTGCAGATGATACAAAATTTCTCAAGATAGTTAAGTCCAAAGCCTGGGTCGGCCCAGGCCTGGGAGGGAGTTCGCCCTGACAGGGGAAGGCTGGGACCCAGGACACCTGGGTTCATTGATTCCAGCAAAACAGGGAGCGGGAGGGCGTCGGGGGGAATGCCCCCTCCCCTTCAGGGCAGGAGGAGCCCTGTTGGCTGGGACCGAGATGTGGAGGGAATCACCAGGAGAAAAGCAGCCTGAGCTGTCTGGACTCCGGAGCTGGCAGGGAGATCTGTGCATGGGCTGGGGGGCATGATGGGGGAGGGGGGAGAGGCTATGGCCAGGCTGCACCCACGCCCCAGCTGATTGTGCTGCACAGCCCCACAGGGGGTCCAGGTGGGAGGGGTGGGTTGTAGGGCATCCCCCAGGATGCTGCAGCCTCCTTGTGGGGCTTGGCTGGGATCGCCGCAGTTCACTGGGGGGTTGGCTTCTAGGACAAACATGGGACAGGTTTGACACAGTCTCTTCTAGCCATGAAAAATCCATCTACCCCCATCCCCATCCATCCCCTATCTAGGCATCTCCATCTATCTATCTATCTGCATCCATCTATCTATACATCCCCCATCCCCCTCCATATCTGTCTATCCATCCTCATCCCCATCTACCTAGCTATCTCCCTAGCCCCAAAAACACCCCTCTGTCCATTGGTATCTGTCATTCCCCCTCCCTGTGCTATGTCATCTCTAGGAGGCACCGTCCCCAATCTGCCCCTAAGGCAGGGACTGGCTGCCTCAGGCGGGCGGGGAATGGGACATGGGGCCTTTCCCCTCCTGGGGCACCGGCCCCATTCTGCCCCCAGGGCAGGCACTGGCTGGCTCGGCAGAGCTGATAATCAGAGACACTCTTTCCCCCCATTGGGGGGGGTCTGTGGGCAGCGGGGCTGTCACAGACGGGTGGATCTGGTCTCTCTGACCCACATCGCTCCCCCAGCTCACAGCACCCCACAGGGCAGGGGACAGCTGAGAAGGACCAAGGGACCTGTCAGGGTTCTCTCCCCACTCTGAACTCTGGGATACAGATGTGGGGACCCACGTGAAAGACTCCCTAAGCTTATATTCCACCAGTTTAGGTTAAAAACTTCCCCAAGGCACAAATTCCTTGTCCTTGGACGGTATCACTGCCACCACCAAGTGAGTTAGACAAAGATTCAGGGAAAGGACCACTTGGAGTTCCCATTTCCCCAAAATATTCCCCCAAGTCCCTTCACCCCCTTTCCTGGGGAGGCTTGAGAATAATATACCAACCAAATAGGTAAACAAGGTGAGCACAGACCAGACCCTTGGGTTTTTAGGACACATATGTTATTGCATATATAAAGGTTGTTACCCTTCCCTTTATATTTATGACAGGGCCGGTTCCCACCAGAAGCCTCCACCACAGTCGTGCCGGGCTGGGGCGAGAGCTAAAGCTGTGGTTAGCAGCTGAGTCGCCTCCAGTGCCATATGTGCATTGTACTCAGCTGTTCATGGCTGCCCGGGGCATGGGGGGGAGTCCCCACTCGGCACAGCCCCAGCTTGGCCTGGCACCAGGACGGGCAGGGCTCCAGGGGCCAAGCGTTCCCAGCTGTGGAGGGGTCTGGACCCAGCTGGGTCTGTACTGCACCCCCCAGCCCATGTGATGGGTTTCCAGGAACTGAGATAGCTGAGCCACTGCCTGGCTGGTGCAAATGTCACCCTGAGGTTTCCTGTCCCCCACACCTCTGCCCCGAGCCGGTCTGTGCAACACTTCGGGGCTGAGGCAGATGCACCGTCCCTGAGCTTGCAGTAAGGATGCTGTTGTTCCTGCTCCCTGCAGCCTTTCTCGGGCGAATCCTGCCACCCGGGGCAGAGGCTGGTGAGTCTCGCGGGCTGGGGGAGGGTTGTGTGTGAGCAGATAAGACCCACAGGGAGCAGAGTGTTCGGGCACCGGCCCAGCCATCTCCCTGGCCTCAGCAGAGCGGCGTGGGGGCTGGAGGAGAACTGGGTGGGGTGCTTCTGTCCTCAGGCCCCACGACTCCAGCTGGGGTCATCTCCTCCTGCGCTGGCCCCAGATGCAGCATGGCCAAGTCCCAGCCTTTGCCCCTGCTGCTCGACAAAGGAGTAACTGCTGGGCCCGTGGTGGACCAGCTGGTGGATAAGTCCCAGTGAGTCATGGTGCGCTTTGCTAGTCAGGAGCAGCAATGGAGTGGCCAAGAAAGCTGGGCTCTCCCCTGGGATCTGGGAGGCGGGGGTGGCTTATGCCTTCACGATCATCAGCTGTGTGTGTATGACAGGTGCCCTTCTATGCCAGTCCACAGGGGGGACGAGAGCTTTTTCTCAAGCTGTAGCAGCTCATGGTTTAGCTGGGGAGGTCCCCGGGTCAGCCCCCAGCAGATTGGCCACAAAAGCAGCCACCTGGCGATGGAGAGGAGGGGGGTTTGCCACATCACAGACCTGCCTCCGTTCCTCTGGGATGGTTTTTAAGACCTCGATCAATAATAGCACAGCGCTTTGGCCCCGGGTCAGTAACATGGCCACTGCTATGGGCAGCAGGAGTGGCTTGGAGAAGGTATTTGCAGTTATCTCATGTGAGGGATATTGTTTGTAGAGTCGTCAACTCTCTGGCCAGAAGGTCCATGTGATCATCTCGTCTGGCCTCCTGCAGGACACAGGCCGGAGACCTGCCCTCATTAATTCCTGTTAGAAAAACAGCCCAGCTTGATTTTACAAATCGCCAGCGATGGAGAGTCCATCCAGCCATTGTTCGAGTGGTTACTAACTCTAATGGTTAAAAATTTGCATCTCATTTCCAGTCTGAATTTGTTTCAATTTCCAACCATTGGGTCGGGTTAGACTTTTCCCGGATGGATTCTCTGCCCATTATTTACTATTTTTTCCCCAGGTAGGTACTTAGAGACTGTGATCGAGTCACCCCTGAATCTTCTCTTTGTTAAGAAAAATAGATCAAGCTCCTTGGGTCTATCACTCTAAGGCAGGTTTTCTAACCTTCTAACCATTCTTGTGGCTCTTCTCTGACCCCTCTCCAATTTACCAACATCCCTCTTGAATTGTGGACACCAGAACTGAACTCAGGATTCCAGCAGCAGTTGCACCAAATCCAGAGGTAAAATAACCTCTCTGCTCCTACTGGAGATTCCCTGTTTCTGCATCCCAGGATCATGTTAGCACTTTTGGCCGCAGCGTCGCACTGGGAGCTCATGGTCACCTGACTATCTGCCCCAACCCCAAGGGTTTTTCTGAGTCACTGCGTCCCAGGATTGAGTCCCCCATCCCATACATGTGGCCAAAATCCTGTGCTCCTAGATGTTGCCTTTATCGCTGGCCATAGGAAAATGCATGTTGTTTGCCTGAGCCCAGTTTACCAAACACTCCAGATTGCATCCCTGACCCGTCCTCTTCATTATTTACCACTCCCCTCTCTTTTGTGTCATCTGTAAACTTTACCTGCGATGATTTTATTTGTTTCTTCAAAGTCATTGATAAAAACATGTTCATTATCAGAGGTCTAAGAACGGTTGGACTCAGCCCAGGAGGTGCCGAGCCCCAGAGTGTTTCAGATTTCTCTAGAAAGGGGCCCCAAAAGCACTGAGATGCTCCAGTGCGAACGGCCCAAAGGCGTGTCTCAGAAATGCGTGTTGATCTCTCTGGGCCAATCCAGTTCTCATCAAGCCATCATGAAAGATTCACACATCCCGGCCTTGGCCCATTTGTAAAGGTTTAATGGCCCAAAATAAAGGTATAATGGCCCCATTAAACCAAAATCTCTAGGGCGACTTGAAACTTGCTGTCGCAGATGGTCGGGGATAGATGTGGGTGCCAAAATTCCCCACAGATGTGGAGAGGGGGATGGGAAGGGGCTGATTTCCCAGCCTCACATTTTCCCAAGCGGTGGATTTGAACCCATCCCTTGTCTTTCTCCCAGGGGGGATCGTCGGGGGACAGGAAGCTGTGCCCCACTCCAGACCCTACATGGCCTTTCTGAAGATAAAAAGATGCTTCGAACCCGTGAATACCTGCGGGGGGTTCCTGATCCGGGACGACATGGTGGTGACAGCGGCTCACTGTAGAGTGAAGAGGAGGTAAGGATCCCTCCCCCATCCCACCCACCAGGGGATCAGCTCAACCTCTGCAGAGCCACGCTTGAGGTCTCAATTCCCGGTGACGATGCTGCTCCAGCCAGCCAGCCGCTCCAGTGCCATCACAAGGCCATGGATCAGCTGGATCCCATGCATAGGGGAATACCCCAACCATGGGGATACCAGGCAGCCTGGCACCCCCTAGAGGGGAAAGGCTCTGTGTCCCATTCCCTGCCCCCCTCAGCCACCCAGTGCCCTCGAGTTCCCCCAGATGCGATGTGTCGTGCACTATGGCATTATTCAGAAAAGGGGTTCAGGGCTGGTCATTCCCAAAGTGGTCAGAGTGTCCGGAAGCCCTAGACCCCCCCCGTGACTGCAGCACCGATATGTGGAGATGGGAGGGGCTCCCGAAGGGAGAGACGTCTCTTGGGGTGTGCTCAGCACTGACGCCTGGCTGGTCTCTGTGTGTCCGGGCAGCAAAGGCATCGTGGTGCTGGGGGCCCACAACATTCGGAAGAAAGAACCAAGAGAACCAAGGAGTCAGAAAATTAGAGTGAGGCGCTGGATCCGCCACCCCAAATATAACAAAATGACCCAAAACAATGACATCATGCTGCTGCAGGTACAACCCCCATCCCATCACCCTGCCCTGAGTGACCTCACACTGCTGCAGGCACTGCCCCCATCCCATCACCGCACCCCCAGTAACCTCACACTGCTGCAGACACCGCCCCCATCCCATCACCCCGCCCCCAGTGACCTCACACTGCTGCAGGCACTGCCCCCGTCCCATCACCCTGATACTCTCCATTGCACTCTGGTCTGTTTACGTCTCCCTTGCATCCGACTCTCTTGTCCCTCACACGGCAGCTGAGAAAGAGGGCTGAACTCAATGACTGGGTGCAGCCCATCCCTCTGCCCCACCCCTGGCCGGAGGTACCTGTGGGCACCAGGTGCAACATGTCTGGGTGGGGCTGGATGCAAGTTAATCCCGCTAAGAGCTCGGACGTGCTGCAGGATGTGGTTCTGGAGGTGATGGCCGACGAGGTGTGTGAACGCAATTTGACCAAACCATATGATGCTAAGTCCATGCTCTGTGCGGGGGATCCCAGAGGCAAGAAAGCCACCCTGAAGGTAAAGATCCCGCCGTCCGGGGAGGGGGGGAGGGAGGGCTGCTCTGGTATATTCTCTGGGAGCGGGGAGGGTCAAATTCAGATCTCCAGTGCTGAGGGCATGGAGGGAAGGTGACATTGGGCCGGGGATGGGGGGACTGTGTGTGTGACAGCGACAAGTGAAGCACACAAGGCATTACTCCTCTGAGGCATGTTTCATTTCACAGGGTGATTCAGGGGGCCCCCTGGTTTGCGATGGGGTGCCCCAGGGCATCGTCTCATGGGGGCCGAGCAACGGGGCCTCTCCTGAAGTGTATGCAAGAGTCTCCCGGTTCGTCCGCTGGATACGGACAGTGATGAAACAGCTGACGCCCCCGGATGCTCCTGGAATCTCGTCTCGAACCTGAGCTGCCCAACTCCCGTTGGTCCTGAGGCTGAGCTCGGGGTCTTCTCACCGGGGACGGGGGTGGAAAATGTAACTCTCCGGACCTGGGAGCCTTTCACAGCCACTTCGCCCTGCTGCAGATATCACCATGTCCCTTGGTCGGTCCTCTGCTGGGACTAAACTGGATCGCTCAGCATCAAACGCACGTTCCTCTTCCTAATGGACCAGACTGATTAGTTCAAAGGCTGGAGGCTGGAGGGGGCTGGGGTCAGATGGGAATGTTCCACCCCAATCATTTTTCGACAGAAAATGCCGTTGCCACAAAAATGAAACTTTTCTCAGGTAAATATCCATTTTTTTGCCATCTCCCCCCCTGGTTTTCCACCAGGAAAGACTCAGTGAAATAGCTCGTTTTGGCTTCAGTCAACTCGAAACAAAACATTTTGGGGGAGCCAAATTGGACTGTTTCATTTGGTGCCAGTTCAGCAGTGATCTGTGTCCCTGGTGTGTCCGCGGTGCCCTCCCTGTTAAAAATGTGCACCTTATTCCCAGTCCTAATTTGTCTAGCTTCAATTTCCAACCATTGGTTATGTTAGACCTTTCTCTGCTAGATAGAAGAGCCCATTGTTAAATATTTGTTCCACATGTCGGTACTTACAGACTGTGACCAGGTCACTCCTGAAGCTAAATCAATTGAGCTCCTGGAGTCTAACACTATAATGCGTCTTTTAAGAGCTGGGCTCCTGGCTGGATTACATCTCCCATGATGCACAAGTAATGATGGAGGGCAAATGACCAGGGTGCATCATGGGAAATGTAGTCCAGCTGGGAAGCCCAACCTGTAGGGGTGCATGGGGGCACAAGGGAGTTGAACTACAACTCCCATGAGACACTGCAGGAGCTCAAGAGATGCAGCTGGATATGGAGCTGACCTGAAATAAAATGTGCTGACTGTCCCGGTCAGGAATAGTTCAGAGTCCAATATTCCCCCTGTGACAGTTGCAGTCTATATAATTTTATAAAAATATGCTAATGAGTGAATATAATGTAACTGGAATATGCTTCATGCAAAAGGTCTCTTGTAAGATATCATTACAAAGCTTATAATCTACTGAGTGTGATCATCCTATTTGTATAAATGTACCACTCTTGTATCTGAAACTAGAAATAGGAAATATAACTCTGAGGGCCTATTGTAATTATGCAAAGTGTGGGCCATTAATGGTGGTTTGGAATCTTGATGACTCCCATTAACCAGGACAATTGTCTGCAGATGGCTGTGTTTTACCAGTAAGTCTTCCTGTATATGCAATGAAGTCTTGCAGTGACATGTGATCATGTCACCTGAACTGGAATCCATCTTTAACCTGGTGTCTTTCCATTGAGAAGGAGGGGGTGGAAACCCAGAGAGGACAAAGGATTCCCACCTTATGCAAAAGATATATAAAGGGGTGGAACAGAACAAAGAGACAGAGAAGCCATCATGAAGAATCCCCTAGCTACCACCTGAGCTGGAACAAGAGCTGTACCAGGGGAAAGAATTGTGCCCAGGCCTGGAAGGTGTCCAGTCTGAGAAAAAAAATTACTGAAGCATCTCTGAGGGTGAGATTATCTGTATTCAGTTTGATTAGACATAGATTTGCACATTTTATTTTATTTTGCTTGGTGACTTACTTTGTTCTGTCTGTTACTACTTGGAACCATTTAAATCCTACTTTCTGTATTTAATAAAATCACTTTTTACTTATTGATTAACTCAGAGTATGTATTAATACCTGGGGGAGCAAACAACTGTGCATATCTCGCTATCAGTGTTATAGAGGGCGAACAATTTATGAGTTTACCCTGTATAAGCTTTATATAGGGTAAAAGGGATTTATTTGGGTTTAGACCCCATTGGGAGTTGGGCATCTGAGTGTTAAAGACAGGAACACTTCTGTTAGCTGCTTTCAGGTAAACCTGAAACTTTGGGACAAGTAAGTCAGCCCCTGGGTCTGTGTTGGAGCAGATGGGAGTGTCTGGCTCAGCAAGACAGGGTGCTGGGGCCCCGAGCTGGCAGGGAAGGCAGGGGTAGAAGTAGTCTTGGCACAGCGGGTGGCAGCTCCCAAGGCGGTTTCTGTGATCCAACCCGTCACACCCCTCAACTCGTGAGGAAGAGGAGAAATATTGACACGTCTCATGGTAGGGAGGGTGCATAGCAATGGCCAGGTGGAAAGATCCAAGTGGTTTGGAGGAACTGTTGGGGACGTCTCAGAGGGCTGGGTTTTGACTCAACATAAGATGGAAAATCTTGGTCAAAATCGACACTGGCTCATTGAAAATAGCCACTGCTACTAAACCACTGTTTCCAGCTGTCTGATGTGCCCATTTCCGATCAGGCCCGGATACCGTGGGGGCCCGCCGGGCAGTGGAGAATCGGGCCTGCTCAGGGCTGAACTGAGCTGGGAGCTTGCTTGTTTGCAGAGGGCTTGGCTACACTTGCGAGTTACAGCACAATAAAGCAGCCCCGGGCGCCCTAGCTAACTCCCCGTCTACACTGGCAAGGCACGTAGAGCGCTCTGACTCCGCGGCTACAGCGCTGCTGGTACTCCACCTCGGTGAGAGGAATAACGTTTGCTGTGCCTTGGTACAACGCCCGGGCGTCAGTGTGAATGAGGTGTTGCGTTACTGCGCTCTGATCGGCCTCCGGAAACGTCCCATAATCCCCTTAAGTCAAGTGGCCACGCTTGTCATTGTTTTGAACTCCTGTAGGAAAGCAGAAATGCCCTTTCAAAGCTCCGTTTCTGACAGCCGGCAATGCAAGCCGTTACTGTGGAATGCTGTGTGTGAGCGAGAGAGGCGGGGGAAGAGAGGGGGTCTGCTGCTGTCTGAACTTACAAGACAGCACGCTGACATCCTCTCAGCCCCCCCAAAACCCCACTCTCTCTCCCCCACATACACACAACACACTCCCTGTCACACTCCACCCCAGCCCCCCCATTTGAAAAGCGCGTTGCAGTCACTTGCATGCTAGGATAGCTGCCCATAATGCACCACTCCCAATGCCACTGCAAGTGCCGCAAATGTGGCCACGCCAGTGCGCAAGCAGCTGTCAGTGTGGACAGACTGCAGCGCTTTCCCTACTGCACTCTCCAAAGGCGGGTTTAACTCACAGTGCTCGACATCTGCAAGTGTAGCCAATCCCTAAGAAATTACCCAGTGATGGGCTGGAACCAAATGCCGCGTGCTCAGATCCTTGTTCCTTTCTACCCATCCACCCCGCCCCCCCCCCCACATCTGCCCCAGATGATTAATTTCACTCTCTGCTTTCTAGCCCTGCAGTGAGTAAAACCAAAGGTACAAAAATCTAGTGTCACCTCACTGGAAATCGAAGGGTCTCCCTGAGCCTGGAAATCCAGAGCCGTCTCTGAAGCCATCTGGCATAACAAGGCTCTGGTTAGGGCCAGGACAGGGGGAGTGGGGAAATTAACTCCCGCCCCCCAAAGGTCTGGAATACACCCCCCCCCCCCAGGTGTCAGGGAAACACAGGGAGAATTACAAGGAAAAGAGCTTTAAAAAAAAGAAAACCCTTTGACAAGCTACAGAGGGGCATAGAGAATACGATTTCCAACTGGGGGTCAGCCTGCAACCTGGCCCTAGGGCGGGGACTGGCTGGCTCAGGGGATGGGGAATGGGACATGGGGCCTTTCCCCTCTAGGGGGTGCTGGCTCCCACCTGCCCCCAGGGAGGAGACTGGCTGGCTGGGGGGGAGGGGGTCTGAGAATCAGACACACTTTCCCAATGGGTGTCTGTGGGCAGCAGGGCTGTCACTGATAGGGGGATCTGGTCTCTCTGACCCATGTTGCTCCCCCAGCTCACCCCCCCCACACACACACACAGGGTGGGGGACAGCTGAGGAGGCCCAAGGGGCTGGGTTCCCACCAAACCCCAGACCCCACCACGATGGTGCCAAGCTGGGGCAAGGGAGCTGTTTCGGAACACCATCCCCCCCATCCCCCCGCCCAGCTTCTGGAGTCCTGTGATTTTCAGTTAACAAGGCCGGTTCTAGCCCTTGGGGTGGCCCAGAAATGCCTGCAACTGTGACCCTGAAAGATTCGGAAAAAAAGAAACCAAAGAAACTGAAGGCAAATAAAAAAGATCCGAAAACTGATGTATCTGTAAAAACTCTTGTGCTTTTTAAGCAAATCTCCAGTGGTTTTTTTCACCTGACTCGTGATTTTTGAAGAGCTGCGGTTGGCCCTGCTAAAGTACTCTGTGTTATTATTTATTAGGTGTATTACGGTAGTGCTGGTAGCACTACCGTAATACACCTCATCATGCTAGGGGCTGTACTTTATTTATTATGAGTATTACGGTAGCACAGAGGCCGGCGGGGGGTGGGGGAACTCTGTAGGAGGCACCGTGCTGCAGGGGCCAGATGGGGACCGTGGTAGGGGGTGCTGTCCTGCAGGGAGGCAGAGGGGGGGCTCAGCAAGCAGACCTGGAATGAAGGGGGCAGAGGGGGGCTCAGTAGGGGGCGCTGGAATGAAGGGGGCAGAGGGAGGGCTCAGTAGGGGGCACTGTATTGCAGGGGGCAGATGGGGGGCTCGGTAGGGGGACACCATGCTGCAGGGGGCAGAGGGGGTTCAGTAGGGGGCAGCATGCACAGGGGCAGAGGGGGGCTCAGTAGGTGGCACTGTGCTGCAAGGGGCAGAGGGGGTCTCAGTAGGGGGCGCTCTCCCCCAAGCGGGAGGAAACGCTGGATCTGCAAGATGTTCTGCCCACCCACCCCAGGGCAGCCAGCCGCAAAGGCAGGAAGAGAACCCAGGCGTCCTGAGCCCCAGTGCCCCCGCTCCGAGTCCACCCACTCCTGCTGACGCCAGCGGTGCAGAGCCGGCCGTGCACAGTACCTGGGCAAACCAAGGCAACAAAATGGCTCCAGTAAAAAACTCCGTGAAGGTTACACGTGTACTGACAGTTGGTGGCTCGAAAGTGCCACCATTTCACCCCTGCGCATGACTGCGGTGCCCCCCAGGTGGGGCTGGGGACTGGCAATTGGGGGGTCGGGCACTATGGGGCACAGGGGTGATTGGAAGTGGTGGGGAGAGCACAGGACGGAGGCACGGCAGGGGTACACCCGCTCCCTCCCCCCCGTAACCTCAGGGAGTTTTTAAATCCAAGACCCCCCCCAGGGCCTCCTCTTCGCCCAGGCTGGCCCATGTGGTGCTAGCCCAGGACAGCGACGGTCACGCGGTGACACCTGGGCAGGACAGAGACGTGGCCAAGGTGTCTCCTGGCTTAGCCAGGGCAGAGTCGAGGGTTCCTGGCTGTGCCCGCGCCGAGCGGAACGGCCCCTCCAAGCGGCCTGCGGGGGAAGCCAAGCGGGGATTGACTCAGGCGGAGACCCTGCTCCCATCCCCTGCAGCAGGAATGGTGAGGGGCAATGGGGACTATCACACCTTGGCGGGGAGGTGGCTTCCCACAGCCTCTGCCCCGCCACCCAGCCAGGCCGCAGCACAGAGCCCGGGTAGCTCATGCGAGGCAGGGCCAGGAGGGGTCAGTCCGTGGCTGGGAGAGCAGCAAGGGGAAACCCCGGGTGCTGCGCAGGGGGGATTGTACTGGGGGGACATGTTCCTCTGGGAGTCAGTGCTGACCCCAATGTCCCAGGGCGGCGCTAGGGGCGCTGTGCAGCAGGGGGGTTCTGGGGGAACTAGGGACCGATATGCTGGAGGGGGTTCTGGGGGCACTAGGGGGTGCTATGCTGCAGGGGGGTGCTGGGGGCACTGGGGGCACTAGAGGGTGCTGTGCTGCAGGGGCACTGGGGGTGCTGTGCTGCAGGGGGGTGCTGGGGGCACTAGGGGGTGCTGTGCTGCAGGGGGTGCTGGGGGCACTAAGGGGCGCTGTGCTGCAGGGATGGTGGGAGCACTAGGGAGTGCTGTGCTGCAGGGAGTGCTGGGGGGCACTAGGGGGCGCTGTGCTGCAGGGGGTGCTGGGGGCACTAGGGGGTGCTGTGCTGCAGGGGGTGCTGGGGGCACTAGGGGGTGCTGGGGGGCA
>NW_020664963.1:1096189-1153804 GCF_002925995.2 Terrapene triunguis | reverse complement strand
GCTGTGCTGCAGGGGGTGCTGGGGGCACTAGGGGGTGCTGGGGGGCACTAGGGGGCGCTGTGCTGCAGGGGCACTGGGGGCGCTGAGCTGCAGGGAGGGCTGGGGGACCCTAGGGGGCATCACTCACCTGGCCTCCCCCTCAGATACCAGCCCAGGGCGGCGACTCCCAGAGCAGCCAGCACGCAGCTGGCGAGGACGCCCAGGGACCCGGCCTGGCCTGTGGCCTGGGGATCTGCAAATGAGCAGAGACAGACTGAGCCATGGGCCCTGCCTGCCTCTGCACCTATTCCCCCCCGCCCCTTGGCCCTGGGCCAGCAGACCCACACCCGGTCTGCCCCTCCCAGCCCCAGCCCCCCATGAGTCTGCCCTGCAGCTAAATTCCCTCTTCCCCTACCCCTCTGAGCCCTCCAGAACCTCCCACTTTCCCCTCCCTCTTTGGATCCCCAAAAACCTCTCACCTTCCCTTCCCCCCTCTTAACCCCCAGAACCCGCACCTTCCTCTTCCCCTCAGAGCCCCCCAGAACCTCCTCACTGCCTATCCATGCCTCCCAAAACTGCCCCTCTGCCTTTCTGCCCCCAGCTCCCCTGCCCCTCCCTTCCATAGAGGGTACTCCATCCCCAGCCCCGCCCTGCACTCACCCCAGGTGATCCTCAGGGGGGCGCCCCCCAGGCTGACGTGTCTCACTACGCACACGTGCTCCCCCAGCCCCAGCTCAATGGACACTCGGATCTGGAAGGTGGGATCCCCGTTGGGCCGGATCCTGCTGGTCATCTGTTCCCCTAGGGCCCCCTTGCCCCCCCGCTCCCAGGTCACCTCAATGTCACGGGGGTAGAACCCCGTCACGTGGCACATGAGGCGGTGAGGCTGGCCCCGGGTTCCTCGCACGAGGGACACGTGCACTGTGGGCTGGGCTGAGGGGACAGAAAGGGTTAAAGATCACGGGGGCTGCGGATTGGGAGTGAGGGGCACCGGCAGAGCTGGGGGGAGCCCAGGGCTGGGCTAGCACGGGGCTGCGGGTTGGGAGTGAGGGGCACCGGCAGAGCTGGGGATGGGGGGCAGGACTGGGCTAGCAGGGGGCTGTGGATCGGGAGTGAGGGGCACCGGCAGAGCTGGGGATGGGGGGCAGGACTGGGCTGGCAGGGGGCTGTGAATTGGGAGTGAGGGGCACCGGCAGAGCTGGGGGGAGCCCAGGGCTGGGCTAGCAAGGGACTGCAGGTCGGGAGTGAGGGGCACTGGCAGAGCTGGGGATGGGGGGCAGGACTGGGCTAGCAGGGGGCTGTGGGTTGGCAGTGAGGGGCACCGGCAGAGCTGCCACCTGTTGTCTGTGCGGTGAATGGCGAGGTGATCCGGATGAAGGTCCCGCACTGCTGTGGCGTATGGGCGTTGATCCCGGCCAGCGTCTCCCTCTCGCGGTTCCAGCGCTCGGCCACGCGCCAGGCCGCCGGGTGCACTGAGAACCAGCGGTTCTGGTCCCCATGGTACTGCAGCACGTCCTCCCCATTCAGGGCGTACCTGGTAACGGCTCGGACGGCGCCGCTGGCTTCGTCCAGCTCACAGCTCTGCACGACCTGCATGTAGTAGGGCTCTGGGGGCGGAGCGGCCACATGAGTGACTCAGCAGGGAGCTGCCGCCAGGGGGCAGAGTGGGGGCGAAGTTCTCCCAGGGATGGAACCCAGGAGTCCTGGCTCCCAGCCCCGCCCCCACTCTAACCACTAGCCCCCACTCCCTTCCCAGAGCTGGGGAGAGAACCCAGGAGTCCTGGCTCCCAGCTTCCCCCTTTCTCTAACCACTAGACCCCACTCCCCTCCCAGGGCTGCGTAGAGAACCCAGGAGTCCTGGCTCCCAGCCCCCCCCCCACTCTAACCATGAGACCCCACTTCCCTTCCAGAGCTGGGGATAGAGCTCCCAGCTCCCCTGCACCCCACTTTAACCACTAGGTACCACGGAAATCACTCCCCTCTGGTGTCCTGCCCCTAGCTCCCTCCCACTGCCCGTGCCCCCTTTCCTGGGCCGAGCTAATGGAGTGCCGGGGCCCAAGGACTCACCGGCCTTTGGGGAGCTGGCGTTCACCGCCCGCACCAGGGCCTGGTACTCGGTCTCCACCCAGGGGTCCCAGAACATGCACCGGGCGCTGCTGACGCTCCAGAACTGGTGGGTCTCCCGGTCGCCCTGCATGTAGCCGTTGCGCGGCATCATCCTCCGGCTGCTGCTGTCATAGGCCGAGAGCGCCAGGCCGTTCACCTGCAGCAAGCTCTGGCGCTTGGGCAGCCCAGGGGCTGCCTGCGGTGAAATAATCTGGGAGTGGGTGAAACGGTGAACCCCTACGGGAAGGAGAGAGAGACCAGGATGGGGATGGGACCCAGGCATCCAGGCAGCCACCCGAGGGGGCCCTGCAGCACCCGGTTCTGGGGGAGAGTGATTGAGATGGGGATGGGACCCAGGCATCTGGGGCAGACACCCGAGGGGGCCCTGCGGCACCCAGTCCTGGGGGACAGTGATTGGGATGGGGATGGGACCCAGGCATCCGGGGGGCGAACAGGGGTCACTTACCAGCTGAGACGACCGAGCAGAGAAACAAGAGCCAGGTGGAGACCAGAGCGGGATGGACCCCCCCAGGAGCCATCAGGGAACAGGGGATGGGACGGCAGATCTGCGGGGTGCGGGGTGGGGCTGGGACCCCCAGGGCTGGAGAGACCAGGGCCGCCCCCTGCCTGCACCGAGGTCTCTGCCGCTCTGATAGGAAACACCTGCGAGGAAACCCAGGCCCACAAACCGACGCGGATCCACCCGTCCAGCCCCTCCCTGCCAGTGAGGGGACGGGGGGTGGGGTGGGGCTGGCATCAGACGTTGCTGGGCAGATGGGTTGGGGATGTGTCGTAACAGCATCCGCCCGGTGCCTGGGCTTAGCTCTGCGTGTGGAGGAATGAACCGCAGCAGCAGATCGTGCCTGTCAGCTTCCCGGCAGAGGGGAAGCCAGCGGTGGGGAGCTGGGCGGGGGGGCGGGGGGATTTCCTTAGTGCAGCTGGCTCAGGGACATGGCACGCACCAGGCCTGGGCCAGAGGTGGTCAGAAAGTGCAAGAGGGCAAACTCCTCCATCAGGAATCTGAGCCCTTCATGGACGCCCAGTTCCTCAGTAGCAAAGGCCAGATGGTAGCGCGTTAAACCCCAGGTGTTAGTGCATTTCAAGCTCCAGATGTTAGTGAATTAAAGCCCCAGAGATTATTGCATGAAACCCCAGATGTCAGTGCATTAACCGGCAGATGTTAGCCCATTAACCGGCAGATGTTAGCCCATTAACTGGCAGATGTTAGCACTCCGGGCCACAATCCTGAGGATGGTAGAAGAGCTTTAACAGAATAGAATCAAACTCTGCACAAAGGACCCATCAACCCACCAGTTTGAGAGCTGCAGAGTGGAAGCCTTTTGTAGCACCCAACAAAAGGTTTAATGAGTCCTACAACCCTCCCAGACAATGCTCCGTCTGCGTGAGCGCCAGGTCTGCTAACCAGCTATTCCCACAGATGGTCTGGGCATTGGCTCCACCGGAAAGTTGGAACTTTGAGAAGAAGCAGAGATTGCTCCTTCAGCTCATGCAGGGGAGGAGATTCAGAGCCCCAGCTCCGACGAGCAGATCTTTGCTTATTGCTCGGTCCTCCTGCGTGGCTTTTGTGTTGGACGTAGGGCCAGGTGGGACTCCACCTTCCATCCCGTGAAAACTTTTGTGATTTTGGAATTCCCCTAAAAATCCTTCCAAAATTGTTGTGAGAAAGAGCCAGTCATGCACCATCCCAGTCGGGGCACTCCCGTGGGAGGCAAGAAACGGCAATTCAAATCACTGCTCTGCCTGATCTAGGACAGCAGGTCTGCACTGTCCCGGCTGGGCCACCTACGCGCCGGGCTAGCATGAGGTGGGGCTCTGGCAATCTCTCCTGTTGGAGCTGTTCCACATTGTATTGCTCTGTGACGTTCCCATCTGGTGTTATCCGGACCAGTGATCTGCTAGGTCACTCCAGTCCTTGACTCTGGGAGCCAGCCTTACCCTGCTCTGCTGTGAGAACCCCCACTCCTGGGCTGTTCACACACAGCCTTTGGCATGTAAGTTGCTCCTTGGATTGTGCAACTGAATGACACTAGCCAATATCTCTGCTTTCAGACACAACACTAGGAACCTCCGTCTTGCAGTGTCCAGTTATGCCCCCTGGACACTGCAAGCTTATATGAGTTTGTCAATTTAACAAAGAAATTGATATGTACCAGGCTTGTTATCCCAAGGAGAGTCTCTGACATGCTTCAAACCAAACGCACTGCTTCAGGTAGAATAAACAAACAGATTTATTAACTATAAAGATAGATTTTAAGTGATTATAAGTCAAAGCATAACAAGTTGGATTTGGTCAAATGAAATAAAAGCAAAACACATTCTAAGCTGATCCTAACACTTTCAATGCCCTTACAAACTTAGATGCTTCTCACCACAGGCTGGCTGGTTGCTCTTCAGCCAGGCTCTCCCCTTTGATCGGCTCTTCAGTCGCTTGGTGTGGTGTCTGTAGATGTAGGTGGAAGAGAAAGGAAGAGCATGGCAAATGTCTCTCCCTTTTATCATGTTCTTTCTTCCCTCTTGGCTTTGCCCCCCTCCCTTTCAGAGTCAGGTGAGCATTACCTCATTGCAGTTCCAGACTGACCAAAGGAAGGGGGTGTGACTCCCTCAAGAGACTAACAGATTCTTTTGTTGCTGTCTAGGCCAGCGTCCTTTGTTCCTGTGAGGCTGGGCTGGGTTTGTCGCATCCACGCCCTGATGAGGTGTGAACTGCCTCTCTGCTCTTGGAGAGTTTTTTTCTGGGCTTGCTTTCAGTCATGAGGATATATTTTCAGCCTTATAACTAGATACATGAAGTTATCACCTATAACATTACTATAATATCGCTATAACAACAATGCTCAGTACATCATGAGCCTTCTGAAGACACCCGACATAACACACTTTACATTGGATACCACACAATCATTTTACAAGGATGAACATGTGGGTGCTGGCTGTTCCCCCGAGGTACAGAGCGTCACAAGCTCAGTGTTACTCTTTTTGATACCAGGGATGGGCCTGCTGCCTTCCTCAACCGAGTCAGGGCAATCTCAGGGTGCAGCGCCATTCCGCGGACCCATCCTTGGTCTGGATACATATTCACAGAGCCCTGCAGTGGTTTGTCCCCGACCTGGGAAATGAGGGAGCTTGGAGGAGAAGTGAGAGGTCAGACCATAGTGGGGGTGATGGAGCTATATGTGGGATCCATGGATTTAGAGTTCAGAGGATGTCGGTTTTGGAGACCATCTCCCGAAGGGACCTGCCACAAGGGGAGAGCCCAAGCTGCTACCGTGTCTACGGCGTTCCTGGGTCTGGAAGCAGAGGTAAATCTGGAGCCTGCTGACGACGAGCAAGAGGCTGTTAGCCAAGAAACAGGGGATTCCCCTGAAACACAATCTGGTGAGCCTGTTTTCCAGATTGTCTGCAGCTGTTTCTGCCAAGTCCAGCCCCGGCCTGGCGCAGATGTGTGACCTCAGGGGGGTGGGGGCCAGGTTTGAAAAGGAGCAGGCCGGCTAGGCAGGAAGCTGTGGCAAGCCTGGCTTTGGAAGTTTGCAGTTGGCAGGTTTGAGTCACTGCAGCAGCAGCAAGAGAAGGTTTTTTTCCATCAGAGAAGCCTGAACAAAGTCAGCGAATTGGTGCTTTGAATTCCTGCCCTTGTCAAGGCTTGTTTTCCCCTCTTCCAGCTAGAAGCTGGCACCATCACCTGGAGAACAGCAGGAGAGGGCCCTTAGGTTGGCATGGGAAAGGGACACTTAAGACAAAGTCCCTGATTGAGATCCCATCCAATTGGGACAGTAGGGGCTGCGGGTCAGGAGTGAGGGGCCCCGGCAGAGCTGTGGGGAGCCCAGGGCTGGGCTAGTAGGGGGCTACAGGTTGGGAGTGAGGGGCACTGGCAGAGCTGGAAGGGAGCCCTGGGCTGGGCTAGCAGGGGCTGCAGATTGGAAGTGAGGGGCACTGACAGAGCTGTGAGGGGCAGGGCTGGGATGGCAGGGAGCTTTGGGTAGGAGTGAGGGGCACTGGCAGAGCTTGTGGGGGCAGGGCTGGGCTAGCAGGGGGTTGGGGGTTGGGAGTAAGGGGCACTGCAGGGCTGGGGTTGGGGGAGCCCAGGGCTGGGCTAGCAGGGGGCTGTGGGTTGGAAGTGAGGGGCACCAGCAGAGGTGGGGGTGGGGGAGCCCAGGGCTGGGAGAGAACGAAGGCTGCCCATCGTTAGGGGTCCCAGCGCTAGAGCTAGTCAGGAATTTCCCCTGGCAGTGATTTTCCAGTGGAAAATGCAGCGTCCACAAAATCGCATTTTTTCCTGGAGAGTTTCCCAGTTAGCCAGTAAAGGTCCCCTGCCACCGGACCGCTGCGTTAAAGCTGCGACCGAAGGATTCTAACCCTGGGAAATCTCCCCCCCCCCCGCCCCCCCGCCACTTTGTCATTCCTATTTGGAACAAACTCTGCTGGGGGAAAGGCTGGACGCTCTGCCGCGTGTTAATTGTGGTGCTGGCCCAGCTGTGCCCAGGACCCTCACTGGCTCCTGCAGCACTCCAGGGGCCCCCACAAACTGCTCCCCCGCCCCAGCGCTGTCCGGAGACACGTGGGCTGCAGTATCTCCATGGGCCACACAGCGTGGGTCGGGCCCAGGTGCGAAACACTCACAGCTAACACTAGGGGGAAGCACTAGTAACGCCATGGCTGGGTGGGGGCGTGGGCATGAGACCTGGCTAAGTCTGACCCCCAATAACTAAACCCATGATGAGCCAAGCATGGGGATGGCTCGGCTGGCACTGAGATGCAGCCTGCTCTGGGGTGGGGCAGCTGGGTAACAGCCGCACATAACACTGTATGGGGATGACTCGCCCAGCGCTGAACTGCAGCCCACTCCAGGGTCTTGCTGCTGTCAATGATCATTATGGGGGGAGGCCACTTCTCTAGGGCTGGGAGGGGGAGGAGCCATCTCCTGCCAGTGCTCCCGCCCCAGCGCTTAGTGGGGTCCCCCAGTCACCAAAGGGGGGCTGATCCTTCCTGCTCCCCTGGGGAGGAGGCAGCCTGGCCACTCGGGATGCCGACCTTGATTGCTCTCTGCCCTCAGATCCAGCTGGTCCGCCGAAGGCCTCCCCCCTCCAGGGGTCGGGGACACACTGGGGGGTTAGGAGATGGTGTCAGCACAGGGATGGTAACAACAACCACAACCACACACATCCTGTGCCTTACCCACAACCCCCTGCCTGGACAGAACCTAGGAGTCCTGGCTCCCAGCCCCCCCACTCTAACCACTAGACCCCACTCCCCTCTCAGAATCGGGAATAGAACCCAGGAGTCCTGGCTCCCAGCCCCACCTTGCTCTAGCCACTAGGCCCTACTCCCCTCCTAGAGCCAGGAGCACTTTGAACACCTTCTGAGTAGCCTGTTGGACCCTGATTACATTTCCCCCGAGACAGGCTGGCATGACAGGCCCGCGTTTCATTTTCAGCTCCCTGTCCAGGCTGGGGTTTGAATTTACGCTGTCCGGCTCCGTGGCCACAACCTGCCCTCTGGAGCCACCTGGGCCCAGTCAATTACAGCTGAGAGACTGGGGCCACTTGGGGCACATCCGAACCCCGGGTTGATCCCTAGGTCTGTGTAGAGGAAGCTCCTTTCACTTGTGAGGAGAAAGCACCAAGGGGCTGGCTGGAGAACTGAACATCTGGGTGCTGACGGGTGGCACAATACCTGGTCTTGCTCCTCACAACCATGGGTGTTGCTGAGCCATTGTGCATGTTCTCTCGCTGCGCGAAAAGGTCTCGAGAAGGTTTTAAAGCAAGGGTGTCCAGCTCCTGGGCTGGGTTCCATGTTACTGTCCCACGGCCAGGATGTGTATTCAGGACCCTCAAATCCACACCAGATCCCCACCCTGACATCAGTGTGAGCTTTGCCAGGAGATCACCGGCACAATACAGCCTCGTTGTAGTAACTCAACTTTCACGGGTGTCCCCTTTCCATCATGGTGAAATACACCTCTACCCCGATATAACGCGGTCGTGGGGAGCCAAAAATCCCTACCGCGTTATAGGTGAAATGCCGTTATATCAGGGTAGGGGTGGCAGGGCTCCAGCGGTGATTTAAAGAGCCCGGGGCTCCGGCTGCGGGGAGCCCCAGGCCCTTTAAATCGCTGGCAGAGCCCTGCTGGTGAAGCCCCGCGGTAGCGGCGGCAGGGCTCCAGCGGCGATTTAAAGGGCCTGGGGCTCCCCGCAACAGCCGGAGCCGGAGCCCCCTAGGGTGGGGGGCTGGGAGCCCTTTAAAGTGCCGCCGGAGCCCTGCTGCTACCGCGCTATATGCAAACCCGTGTTATATCGGGTCGCATTATAGCGGGGTAGAGGTGTAGTTAATGCTGACGCTGAAGGGTCATTTCACTGCAAGGAGATCAAGAGAGAGCTACAGGGTCATTGTTTCAGGCACTCTGCAAACCCAGGCAGGTGTGGCTGAAGCAGACACACTCCATTCAGCTTTGGAAAGTTTTTTCTGCAGCCATGAGGGCTAGAAAGAACCTGACTTTTTGTTTTCAAATGACAGCAGAGATGCCACACAATCGGAATATATCATGTGGGCCACATAAATGCATCATGAAGAATGCATGTCTGACATCCCTGCTTTAAATCAAGCATGATCCATGATGCTCAATTTCAGAGACACTGCTGGGTCTTCTGTACCACAGATCAGAACATTGCATGGTGAAAACAAAGTTGTTTTATAGGAGCTAAAAATTACTGGTGTCAGAGAGTAAAACTGAAAATGAGCAGAAAATGGAAATTCTGGCCAATGAAAAATTAACAAGATTTGGACATTTTGGTGCCTTCTATTTCAGCACCAAACACCAACATTTTGAAATTGTTCGTAAAATTAACTTTAAAGAAATAATTTTTGAGTCAATTGAAACATTTTCTTTCAACAAATTCGCAATGTTTCTTTTTGATTTCAAGCTTTTACTTTTCCCTTTGAAAACTATTCTTATGAAAAGCAAAATTAGTTTGAGATGAACAATCATTTTGAAACAAAAAACTGAAACGTTCTATACCAAAAACGTCACTTTTCTAAATAGAGAGACAAGGTGGGTGAGGTAATATATTTAACTGGACCTGCTTCTAAAAGATATGACATGCCCAGCTCATCTTTCTAATAGCCTGGGACCACAACAACACAGCACACAACTTTCTACATACTTTTTTTCTACATTTTTCTAAATGAAATGTTAAAACTGACCCAGTTTTGTGGAATTTTTCTGTTTCAACAAAATGGGCATTTTTCCATCAGAAAAAAAAATTCTCCCCAATTTTCCAATCAGCTCTCAGAGATACTGGAGAAAAATTACACCCTCTTCTGATAAATCAGGTGTCATAAAAGAGGTGGGGATGGGAGGCGTCACTTGATCACAGTCTGTAAGTACTTCCCTGAGGGACAAATATTTATTAATGGGCTCTTCTATCTAGCAGAAAAAAGTCTAACACGATCCAATGGCTAGAAGTAGAAGCAAGACAAATTCAGCCCAGCAGTAAGGGGTGTAAATTTTTAACGGGCCAGTGTAATTAACCATCAGAACAATTTACCGAGGGTCGTGGTAGATTCTCCCTCAGGGACAATTTTTAAATCAAGACTGGCTGTTTTTCTAAAGATCTGCTCTAGGAATGATTTGGGGGAAGGTCTCTGGCCTGGGCTAGACATAAGCTTGGCAAAAGTTGATTTTGATTTTTGTTTGTAATTTCAACAGACTATAGCAATTTTTTAAGTATTTTTTTTTCTATTTTTATCAAATTCAATGTTCCTCGTTGGTGAAAATTCTGGGTGTTAAACATTTCTTTTCCAACTTTTATCGATTTCAGATGTCATAGTTGTGGGAAATGATTGGGCGCCATAGTTGTTTAATGCCCGTAGACGGTGAGATGCAAAAATGTTAATGCTCAATAAACCATCACAACCCCACTTCTCAACGTCATGTGTCAAAATATACAAAGTCGACGTCCTTTGATCGAACGCGAAGAAGTTCTCCGGCTGCGTGGGTGTGACTTCGCCGACCTGTGCCTGTCGAGTATCAGCGACGGAAAGAGTTTTTCACAGGTGTGTGCAGTGAAAGTGACATTTATCAACATTTACAGATTAAATTCTGGTCTTTCCAGGGTGTCAGACGAGATGGTCACAAGGGCCCCGTCTGGCTTGGAATCTGGGAAGTCTTTTGAAGCGTGTGACCCAGGACTGCACATCATGGGGCTCTAGCTCTGTCTAGCAGCCAGAGTTTCTTACATTGGCCTAGCCTTTAGCTTTAGATATGCAAGTTCAATTCACCCCCCAACCCCGCGGCATCACCTTTCCCGCAGGCAAAGGAGTGAAGTGACTTGCCAAGGCCACACAGAGATGGGAAAGGAACCCAGGTGCCCTGAGACATGGGATTATCTGCCCCTGTGACCCCCTCTGTCTCTTCCAGGAGAGATCCCGCTAGTGGTAAATACCAAGAAGGTAATTTCATCCCTGCTGGTGTTGTGGATCCCAGCAAAGGACCATGGGTGATTTTTGCCCTCTGGGGTGCGCAACATGGAAGCGGATGCAGTTGGGCAGGGACCGTGTACGCTGCCGGGATGGGCTAGGCAGCTGTTGACCCCTGGAGGGCTTGTTCTAGCCCAGTCCCAGCTCACGGGCACCGGCTGCTGCAAAGGGAGACGGGTCCTTCCCACGCCAGGGGCTGATTCCCAACCGACCCCAGGGCAGAAAAGCTGGTTGGCTGCAGCAGGGAGACTTTCCTCTCTGGGGCCTGTCCAGTGCACGTTCAGGGAGCTGGAAATGAGAGACAGAGTTTTCTGCCTTTGTAACCCACTGGCCCCTACGCCCCTCCCAGAGCGCGGGGCTCCTCCCCTTACCCACAAGGCTCTACTCCCCTGTGAGAGTTAGCATAGAACCCAGGAGTCCTGGACCCCAACCCCCACTGCTCGGACCCACTAAACTCCCCCTCCTCTCCCAGAACTGGGGAGAGAACCCAGGAGTCCTGACTCCTAGCCCCCGCTGCTGTGATACACTAGACCCCTCCTTCCCCTCCCAGAACTGGGGAGAGAACCCAGGAGTCCTGACTCCCAGTCCTCCTTCTCTAATCACTCAGGACCCATTCCCCTCCCCAGAGCTGAGGTAGAACCCAGGAGTCCGGGCAGCTGCTCCAGCAGCCTGCTCCATGCGCCTGCATCCCAGCGGCCGGTGACCCCTGTGCTGTTTACTGTGTGGGGGTCGGCAAATCCCAAGCCCTATCTGTGTGGACATTCCTGCTCCCAGGGCCGGTCGGGGTTTCCCCGCGGCTTTCCCTTCCCAGCGCCCTTGTGCAACGGGGTCATGGGGACCAATAATAGCTGCTGATGAGCCACAAGCAAACACTGGGTTTGTCCTGGCACCTGCTTATCACGGCTCCAGGAACCAGCCCTGGGGATCTTTGTTCTGCACCATGTGACACCCGTAGGGGCCCCCCTGGGGTCAGAGCAGCCTGTGGCCGAGGCCCCTCATGCCCATTCTCCTTGGCAGCTTCCTGGCACTTGGCAGCCCAGGATTGCTCTCCCTGTGCTGCAGGTGGGGAAACTGAGGCACAAAACTCCAGAACGGGTGTGGCCACAGCCAGGTGAATGTCAGCGAGCCGGCCTCCCAGACCTCCGCACTCCAGCCACTGCGCTCCAGTCTCTTTTGAGGGTCAGGGGTAGAAAACAGAAGTCCTGACCTCTAGTGCCCACTGCTTAATCTTTTAGATCCTCCCCCCTCCCAGGAGTCCTGGCTCCCAGCCCCCTTTCCACTAACCCACTAGATCAGTGTTTTTCAAACGGTGGGTCACGACCCACTACTGGGTCGCGGCATGTCAGGCACTGCGTCGCCTTGCTCTGGTCAGCACTGCCGACAGGGCCGCTAAAAGTCCTGTCGGCGGTGCTGCCCGGCTAAGGCAGGCTAGTGCCTACCTTTCCAACTCCGCGCTGTGCCCCGGAAGTGGCCAGCTGTGGGTCTGATTTCTAGGCTTCTGCCCCCGCACCAAGCACCAGCTCCCCACTCCCATTGGTCGGACACTAGCCAATGGGAACTTGGGGGGGGGGGAGGCGGTGCCTGCAGGTGACAGTTGCGCCAAGCCGCTTGCATGCCTCCGTCTAGGAGCCAAACCTGCTGCTGGCCACTTCCGGGGTGCAGCACAGTCCGTGGTGCCAGGACAGGCGGGAAGCCTGCCTCTGCACCCCGGCTGCGCCGGTGACCAGGAGCCTCTGGAGGTAACCCAGGAGTCCTGGCTCCCAACTCCCCCTTCTCTAACCATTAGATCCCACTGCCCACCCAGAGCCAGGAGAGAACCCAGGAATCCTGGATCCCAGACTCCTCCCTCCCCTCTAACCACCAGGCCCCACTCCCTCCCAGAGGCCCGGGAGGGAACCCAGGTGTCCTGGTGTCCAGCCTGGCCCCCCTCCACCAAAGTCTTCTTCGTTTGATTTGAATGGGACCTGAGCATGCAGCCGTCTTAGGCCCCATGTCTGCATGTGAGGGCAGCGCAAGGCCAATGTGCTTAGGGGGCGAGGGGGGTTGGTGAAGGGGGGCAGCGGGGGACAAGGGTGCTGTGTGGGGTCTGTGCTATCTACTCCCAGGCATTCCTAGATAACAGCCAGCAGGGAGCTGGCGGCTTTTCATCAGGAGATCCCTTGGCAAACAACCCTGTGGGGGCGGGAGGAGGTGATGTTTGTGGCTATAACTAAAACACAGGGCAGGGAGCCAGAATGCCTGGGTTCTGTTCCCAGTTCTGGGAGGGGAGTGGGGTCTAGGGGTTAGAGCGGGAGGCTGGACGCCAGGACGCCTGGGTTCTGTCCCCAGCTCTGGGAGGAGAGTGGGGCCTAGTGAGGTAGCACAGGGTAGGGGGACTGGGAATCTATTCCCCAGCTGGGGACAGGAGAGGGGCGCTAGTGGGTCAGAACAGGGGCGGGGGTCAGGACTTCTGGGTTCCAACCCTGGCTGTGGAGTAGTGCTGGGCTGAGGGGCACTGTAGGGTGTACAGTGTCTCAAGCTACTGGCCAGAGCCCCATTGCTCCAGAACTCCCTACCCCACCCAGAATCCCTGGGCCCCTCAATGGGAGGAGCTTCCCCCATCCCCTCCTCCCCACCCCCAGCTGCCCAGACGGGCTGTATATAACAGGGCTGGAGGGGAAGGAGGCTCAGGGACGCTCAGCTCTGCTGGTAGCTGGATCCATCTCTGACGGGAGCCGCAGGACTCAGGTGAGCTGAGAACAGATTTTAGCCAGGAGGGAATGCAGATTGACTCGAGGCGGGGAGCAGAATCTGGCCCTGACTCCATTGCAGACAGGGAGTGACTCTGGATTGACCCTGGAGGGCTGGGAGCAGAATCCGGCCCTGACCCCATTGCAGACAAGGGTAGGCTGTACAGATTCCTGGGTCTATCGCCGACCCTCAGAGGGCAGAGAGAGGCTGTTTACACATGAAATGCTGCACCTGCACCGCTGGACTGCCTGGGTGTAAACACTAACTATGCCCCCAGAAGGGCTCACCCGCCAGTGTCTGCAATCCACCGCCCTGAGGGGCCCAACCTAGCACTGCCTGCAGCGGGGGTCAGGTCGGCACAACTACGGCACTGGGGGAGGGGTGGATTTCCCCTGACAGACAGAGCTATGCCGATGTATGTCCCCAGCATACACCAGCCTGGTGTGTAGAGGGATGGGGGAGGTGGGAGCCAGGACTCCTGGGTTCCCAGCGCTGCCACTAACTTCCAAAGTCTGTTCTCAGTGACCTAAATCTGGAGTGAATCCACAAGAACTTCTCCAGCTGCACTGGGGAAAGTGAGAACAGGGCCGGGACAGGCAAGGGGACGAGTGGGGGCGGTAACTAGACTGGAAAGAGTCAATGCGGGGGGGGGGGGCGCGAGGGTTGGTAAGCAGGCTGTGTGAGATCAATTGCCCCTTCCCTGCCCCACACCCTATACTGCCGCCCTAGTGCCCATTATACAGTATAGCCGCCCCTTCCCTAACCCCACTCTCTGCTGCCCCTAGTGCCCGTTATACAGCATAGCTGCCTGTTCCCCCCTCCCACTCTCTGCTGCCCCTAGTGCCCGTTATACAGTATAGCCGCTCCTTCCCCTCCCCTGCCCTCTGCTGCCCATAGTGCCCGTTAGAGGACACAGCTCCGCCATGCATTACGGTGTCTTGTTCTTGCAGGCCTGCCCTGCTTCCGCAATGGGTCTCTCTCAGGATGGGCTCAGCCTGCTCTTGTTCCTGGTGCTGGCCTGCTGCCTGGCCCCGCCTGTCCGCTGCCAGGGCCCGCGCTACGAGAAGTTCCTGCGGCAGCACCATGACCACCCGCGGACCAACGCCGGGAGGGATTACTGCGGGGCCATGATGCAGCGCCGGGGCATGGCCCGGCCCTGCAAAGACATCAACACCTTCATCCACGCCTCCAAGGCCCAGATCCAGGCTGTCTGCGGCTCCGGGGGCATCGAGTACTGGGGCAGGCGGCGCAGCCGGGCTCAGTTCCCCGTCACCACCTGCTCACTGAAGGGCCCCCCGTGGGGCCGGTGCAGCTACCAGGGCCACGCCAACCACAGATTCCTCGTCATCACCTGCGACCCGGCAGGCTGGCCCATGCAGTTCGACGAGAGCCACATCATGTGACGGGGCCGGGCACCACTGCCCTGCCCCGCCTTGGCATGGAACTGAGTCCTTGGCCACACGTTGTATCGAATGGGCCAGACCCCCGGCTGGTGTGAATGGACTCCAGCTCCATAGGGGTCAGTGGCACCAGCCCCCCAGCTGGTGTGAAAGGACCGTAGCTCTGTGGGGGTCAATGGGGCCAGCCCACCAGCTGGTGTCAATCTGCATCTCTCTATTAACATTGGCACCACGGGAGCAGCGCTTCAAAGCCATGCAGCTCCTGTCAGGTGAGATTTGCTCTGGACACAAGCCCAGGACTGCCCGGGCCACGCAGGCTGCCTGGTCGTTCGCCCCGCTGCTTGCGTCTCTGGGCGGCCTGAACACCAGCCGCGCTGCAAAAGGCGGGGGTGGGGGGCTGTCCATGTATGGGGGAGCTGGGTTGGGGGGCGGGGCGAGTGCAGTGCAGGCAGTGGGGCAGGTGCATCTGGCTATGCTCAGATGTCCTGTCCTTGCTCCGCTCCTGACTCAATAAAGGCTCCATTCTGCAAAGCACCTGGGCTTGTGTCCCCCCCAATGCCGTCTCTCTTCCTTCTCCTTGGCCTAGAAACCCCCCGGGTTCCTCAGGGCTACATCCGCCCCTGCTGTACACCTGGGTCGCCCCGCCGGTGCCGTGCGGCCAGATCCCCCCAGTGTAATTCAACATAGCTTCAGTGGAGTCAAGCCTTCTACGATGCTGATTGGGCCCCAGGGCAGGGGACTGGCTGGCTCAGAAGGGTGGGGAATGGGGCACGGGGCTTTTCCCCTCTAGGGGGTACAGGCTCCCATCCGGCCCCAGGGCAGGGACTGGCTGGCTCAGGGGGCAGGGAATGGGGCATGGGGCTTTCCCCCTCTAGAGGGTTCTGGCTCCCATCTGGCCCCAGGGCTGGCTCAGAGGGGCGGGGAATGGACTATGTCTCCTTTCGTATTCTCCACCTTCCCAGCTGACACCATTCCTGTCGGTCCCTGGCCGGTACCTTTTTGATGGATGTGCTGGCCACAATGCCCCCTCCTCCCCAGGCCGTCTGATCTGCGTGGCCTTGGCCAGGCCGTTCCCCCCCACCCCCCAGCCATTCCTGAGCCTGCCCACTCCTCCCTCTTGGCTGGGGCCCCCGGTGCAGCTACCAGGAACCAGAGAGTGGGACTTGGGGCTGCCCCAACGGGCGACATGGCAGCCGGTTCCAGCGCCTGGAGAAGGACAATGGGCCAGTGACCTGTGCGTTCAGTGCGGAGCCAAAACAATGGGGCCGGCCTCAGGCAACTCCACTAAATCGTCCCCTGGGGGTCACCTGCCCCACGGCGGCCTTGCCAAGCCGGATCAGCCCTTGGGCTGGGCGGTGTGGCATCCTGTCTCCAGAGTGCTGGTCCTTGGACAGAAAACCCGCTTACTGCCGTGCCTACCTCGGCCAGGCCCTCCTGGCAGGTCAGGTTCTGCCCCGAGACACCAGACTTCCCTTGGGGGGAAGCGACTGGGGCTCCTGACAGTCCCCGGCTCTGACCCAACAGGACAGTCCTGAGAAGTTGGCCCTTCAGCAGTAAGCAGCTCTCCAGCCATATGGGCCCAAGGGTAAGGCGATGGACTGGAAGTGGAGACACCTGAGTTCAGTTGTGCTCCCTGTGTGACTTAGGGGGCAGATTTTCCCCATCCCCTTTGGCTTTACAGTAGAAATTTATGGGGAAAAGGGGCCCAAATCCCTCCGTGGCTTGGAAAGTCTCAGTGTTTTTTTTTAAATAAAAGCTCGGTGCCTCAGTTTCTCCATCTGGAAAATGATGCCAACCTACCACAGCTCCCGCCTGCAGGGCCCCCGTTGTGCCGGGCGCTGCGCAGACCCCGACCGAGATCAGAGCCCCATAGTGCTGGGTTCTGTACACTCCCACAGTAACAGACAGGCCTCGTCTCAATTTGCTCACAGTGCAAGGCTAGGGTTTTCAGAGCAGTTTGAGGCTACAAAGCAGCCTATGCAGAGAAACAGTGGGAGAAAGGAAGATGATTATCTGCCCTTCTGGGGAAACTGAGGCACGGGGAGGCAAAGGGACTTGACCAAAGGCTGGGACCATGACCCAGGTCTCCCACCTCCAGGTCAATGCCTCAGCAGCCTCCTTTGCCATCAAGAAGTTTATAGCCTGGTACATGGAGCCCACTACCTGGTACATGGAGCTGGATTAACTGCCCAGCACCCCACACAGAACCCTCTACTCCCTAGTGCCCCAACACACAGAGATCTTCCCTGCCCCCTCACAGCCCAGCACCCTCCCCCCAGGCCCTCCAGAGACCCACTCCCCCAAGGTCTGCACTCACCGGCCCTCTGGGAGGCAACTGTCTACCGGGCTGAGCTGGTAGCGCAGCCAAGGGTGGTCCCAGGGCGGGGAATCGCCCCGGCCCCTTGGGAGTGGTGCGATCAGCCAGGCCAGCGCCTGCCCTGGCCGGGCTCCCTCAGGACCCACTTGCCTGGCCCTGGAGGGGCCCAGCCAAGTCACCCACACTGCCCCTGCCCGCAAACTGACCGAGCCTGGCCAGGCTTCTGCACCAGTCCCAGGCGGCTCAGCTCCAGGGAGACAGGTGGGGCCCCACAGGTGGTGGGAAGCAGAGACTGCCTGGAGCTAGAGGTGCACTGGGGTCCAGCCAGGGTGAGGCCAGGGGGTGGAGAGGAGCCCTTGGCCAACCAGCGGGCAGGCCGAAAGGAGCAAGTAGTGGGCAGCGGAGGGGAGCCAGCGGACTGGCAGGATCTCAGGGCACAGTGCAAGCAGAGCAGGACAGGGCCCCTTCTGAGCATGAGCCTGGCTCCATGGTGCCATTGTAAACCCGGCACTGCCCACCACGCCTTCCCCTAGGGGTCACCGAGCAAGACCCTATGGTCCCACCCCAGCCAACCCTGCTCCTGGCTTCGGAGGTCACCAGGCTCCCTAGTGCTGGAAGGAGCTGGCTAAACAACTAGCCGGTGCCCAGTGCTCACTGGCTTTGTGCTCCACCCGACATCTCTGGGCCTGGGCAGGTGAAACTGGCTCGAGGGAGCCCTCTCTGGCCAGCCAGGCTGTATATAAGGGGCACATGCCAGGCTGGAGACTCAGACGCTCAGCTTTAGACCCTGTGCTCCAGCAGGAGTGAAGCCACCAGGTAAGGCAGAGACTGGATTAAACCCAGGGTGGGGAGCAGGGCCGGCCCGGGGCGGGGCGGGGAGGTGGGGTGCCCAGCTCGGCCAGAGGAGAGGCTGAGAAGGTGACTGGGTCAGTGACGGATCTAGCTAAGGGGAACAGAGCTCTGGACCTTTCCCAGCCCCCTGAGACCAGCTGGAAAGAAATGGACAGAGAGACTGGCCCAGAGGGACAGACACCCACAGCTTTTGGAAAGATGCTCACCTAGGCAGGTACGCACACCCCAGGCAGGGCATAGAGTGAGGCGACCAGATGTCCCAATATTAGGGGCTTTGTCTTATTTGGACAAATATACCGTCTGCCCCTGAAAAAAAGTGTCCCAACTTTTCACACTTGCTAACACAGACAGGCAGAAACACCGAGTGGTGAAAGCCAAAGACCTCGGCACGCGACACAAATGAAGAGCCAGGCAGACAAAACCCAGAGAGAGACACATAGATGCAAATCGATCCAGTGAGGCCAGGCAGTGATTGGCTTGAAGCCAGGACTCCTGGGTTCTATCCCCAGCTCTGGGAGGGGAGTGAGGGCTAGTGGTTAGAGCAGGGGGACTGGGAGTCAGGACTCCTGGGTTCTACCACTGGCTCTGGGATGGGAGTGGGTCTAAGGTTATAGCTGGGAGGGCTGGAAGCCAGGAGTGGGGTCTAGTTGTTGGAGGGAGGGGCGGGGGGCTGGGCATCAGGACTCCTGAGTTCTGTTGCTAGCTCCTGCAGGGCGTGTGTGACTCCAGACAGTCACTTAGTCTGAGATTTTCCAAAACTGCTTAATCAATTTGCGCAGCCGGTGCCCACGGAGGGAAGCCTTAGAAACCTCATGCTCAGTGTCTCCATGCCTCAGTTTCCCACCCGTACCACGGCCACATGGCTATGCCCCACGTTTGCGGGGTCAGCCCAGGGGGGCTTCTCCCTCGCTGCCGTGGCGGGGGGCACGTACCGAGCCAGACGGCCCTGCGTGATGTTGCAGGTGGCGATGGGCGCTCTGAAGGGCACCGGCCCCCTCTTTCTGGCGCTGCTGGTGGCCTGCCTGCTCCTGTGCGCCTCAACCCACGGCCCGCGCTATCAGAAGTTCCTGCGGCAGCACCATGACAACCCGCGGACCAATGCCGGGAGGGATTACTGCTGGGCCATGATGCAGCGCCGGGGCATGGCCCGGCCCTGCAAAGACATCAACACCTTCATCCACGCCTCCCGGGCCCAGCTCCGGAGCGTGTGTGGGGACGGGGGCACGCCCTACCAGGGCATGCGCCGCAGCAAGAGGCCGCTGGCCGTCACCACCTGCGAGCTCAGGCGGACGCAGGGAGCCCGGTGCATCTACCGCAGCCATGCGGCCTCCAGGTACATTGTCATTGGCTGCGTCCACGGCATGTGGCCGGTGCAGTACAACGAGAAAGCGTGAGCTGCACCAGAGCCCAGGGAAGCGCAGGGCGCAGCTGCCCTGGGCCTGGAGGCAGGAGGGGCCCTAGGCTGCGTTGAGCTGAGTTTGCCCTTCAGTGCTGGGAATAAAACACATTTACTGGAACAGATGTGGCTGCGAGTGTGTGCAAGGGTCTAGAGGGGGCGCTGTGGGGTAGGAAGTGGGGTGCAGGGCTCAGCAGGGGGCATTCTCCCTTAGCAGTCAGTGCTGGCCCCACTGCAGCACTAGGGGGCGCTGTGGGACAGGGAGTGGAGTGAGGGGGTTCAGTAGGGGGTGCTCTCCCTGGCAGTCAGTGCTGACCCCAATACCCCAGTGTAATGCTAGGGGGTGCTATGGTGCAAGAAGTGGGGCAGGGGACTCAGTAGAGGGCACTCTTCCCTGGCAATCAGTGCTGGCCCCAATGCCTGTATGGCACTTGGGGGCACTGTGCTGCAGGGAGCAGGGTGTGGGGCTCAGTTGGGGGTGTGCTCTTGCCTGGCAGTCAGTGCTGCCCAATGCCCTTGTGCATTGCCAGGGGGTGCTGTGCTGTGCGGAGCGGGGTGGGGGCTCAGCAGGGGGTGCTGTGCTGCATGGAGCGGGGAAGGGGCTCAGTAGGTGGCGCTCTCCCCTGGCAGTCAGTGCTGACCCCAATGCCCCAGTATGGCACTAAGGGGCACTGTGCTGCAGGGAGCGGGGCAGGGGTGAGCAGGGGGCGCTCTCCCCTGGCAGGCAGGGATGGCTCCACAGCAGTGCTATGGGGCGCTGGGCTGTGGTGAGTGGGGCAGGGAGCCCAGTAGCCCAGCGCAAGGATGGCCAGAGACTGCCCTATAGCCCAGCGAGTGGGGCGGGAGAGGTTGGGAGAGAATTGAAGTTTCTGAATCTACCAGCACCTGCCCTCCCTCGCTCAGTGGCTAGGACACGGGCTCTGTAAACCCGAGGACACAGCTGGTGCCTGGGCCGCATATTTGTTTCACGGAGGTCAGAGAACATGATCTTCTAGCCATTATAAGCACGGCAAGTGATCGCTCAGGGCCACAGGGATTTTTCAAAGGTGAATTAGCTCTGCCCTTTGAGACACACAGCCCCGGGTGGTACTGGCCCCTGAGCTAGCCCCTTGGAAAGTTCCTCTGCCTCTTTACAGTAAATGATGAGAGAGTCCTATTCCCAGAAATGCACACTTCTACAGGGAGTGCATTGGGCACCATGACCCCTCCAGTGTGCAGGCTCCCCTCACACTCTACCTTGCTTGATACAACCCCTGGGCCCAGCTAAACCGATATCCCCACTGTGACGCGTTCGGTCACAGAGACCCCCTTGGGACTGTCACCTGACATGCTGACGGAATTACCTCTGAGCCAGTTTTCCCTGCCAGCTTGGGACTCCAGAACCCTGCCTTGTTGAGCCAGACACGCTAGCCTGTTGCAACACAGACCCAGGTCTGGTCCACACCCCCAAAGCTGCAGACTTTAACCAAAAACTGCTCAGCAGGTCACCTGTCTCCAGCACCCAGACACTCAGTTTCCAATGGGATCCAAACCCCAAATAAATCCGTTTTACTCTGTATAAAGCTGATACAGAGTAAACCCATAAATTGTTCGACCTCTGTAACACTGATAGAGAGATATGCACAGCTGTTTGCTCCCCCAGGTATTAATCACTTACTCTGGGTTCAATAATAAACAAAAGTGATTTTATTAAGAATAAAAAGTAGGGTTTAAGTGGTTTCAAGTAATAACAGACAGAACAAAGTAAGTTACCAAGCAAAATAAACCAAAAACACGCAAGTCTAAGCCTAGGTTTCTAAGCCTAATACATTACGAAACTGTTTACAGGTAAATCTCACCCTCAGAGATGTTCCAATAAGCTTCTTTCACAGACTAGACTCCTTCCTAGTCTGGGCCCAATCCTTTCCCCTGGTACAGTCCTTGTTAGTTTCAGCAGGCATCTTAGATGAAAAGCAGGGGCTTTCTCATGACTGGTACCCCCTTTGTTCTGTTCCACCCCCTTTTACAGCTTTGGTCCAAGTCGGGAATCCTTTGTCTCTCTCTGGGTTCCCACCCCTCCCTCTAAATGGAAAAGCACCAGGTTTAAGATGGATTCCAGTTTAGGTGACATGATCACATGTCACTTTAAGACCTCCTTCTTCATTACCTAGGAGCTGGCGGACACTTACACAGGAAGGCTTGCAGGTAAACAAACCCATTCACAGTTCATTGATTCTGAAGCATCCTTAATGGCTTCCACTTAATGTTTTTACATCAGTAATACAAGTTTATATCTTATTCTCCTAACTCCAGACAGAGAAATAATACATGCAAATAGGATGAACACACTCAGTAGATTATAAGCTTTGTGGTGATACCTTAAAAGAGACCTCCTGCATAAAGCATATTCCAGTTACATTATGTTCACACTCATAAGCATATTTCCAAAAAACTTTATGGAGTGCAGCGTCACACCCACCCATGTGCCATGCCCAATCAGACCCCTGGGCCTTGCTACTCCACCCCCACCTCAGAACCAATGACCTTGAGTTAGAAATATAAACCAAGAGCCCCGATTTGTCCATCTCCAATCCCACCACTGGAGGTGTTTAAGAACAGGATGGACAAACACCTGTCAAGGGCTGGTCTAGGTTTACTTGGTCCTGCCTTGGCGCAGGGGACTGGACTCGATGATTTCTCACGGTCCCTTCCAGCCTGACATTTCTATTGTTCTTAATCTCTAAAATTCCCTCTACAGATTCGTTTGGATGCAGGCTTCCCCTTCACTTCCTCTCTGGAAACGTTTAGCATTGCTGCGCACTGTTAGCAGGTGGGTTCCAGCCCAGCAGCAGCTGCATTTCCCTCTGCAGCTACTTAGTAAAGCTCTTCAGGTGGGGGGAAAAGAGAGGAAATTTTTAAATCAGCAGGTCTAGAGAACTTGCATCCAAGAGTTTTAAAAGAGCTGGCTGAGGAGACCATTAATGAAGATTTTTGATCACTCGTGGACCACTGGGGAAGTTCCAGAAGACTAGAAGAAAACTAATTGTGTGCCAATTTTTAAAAAGGGTAAACGGAATGACCTTGGTAATTAGAGGCCTGTCAGCCAGACATTGATCCTGGGCAAGACCAGGGAGCAGCTGATATGGGACTTGATTAATAAATAACTAATGAAGAGTACTATAATTAATGCAAATCAACATGGATTTACGGAAACTAGATGCTGCCAAACTAATCTGATATTTTTGTAATGAGATTACACATTTGGTTGATAAAGGTAAAAGTGCTGACGTAACACACTGCAAATTCTGAAAGGTGTTTGACCTGGCACGACATTCTGATTAAAAATATCCAGTGGCTGGAAGTTGAAGCTAGACAAATTCAGACTGGCAGTCAACCTTGCATCCCAATCAGAGAAAAGCCCAATGCACTGAAAAGTCTCTTGTACTGTACTTGGTAGCAGCTCACCTCCTTGCCCTCAGAGGTAACGCCCCCTCTCACGCTAACTAGGATCTAAGGAAACAAAAGCCAGAGGGACTTTCCCCAGCCGAGCTCCGTCAACACAAAACACAAAACGACGTATTCTAGTTGCAAGCAATCCCACTGGAAGATCCAGGTTGAAAGCCTCAATGCCATCTAGGGGATTTAGGTGCATGTCTGCCACTAAAATTAATGGAAGATCTAGCTGAGAGTCCCAATGTCTCCTAGGGGATTTGGATGCTGAAGTCCCACTAATTTTAAATGGGGTTTGGGGCAGCTGACTGCCTTAGCCTGGGGAAATCTCAACCCTCTAAATTTCTGCCATTTCCTCGTCAGGTTCTTTACAGTGCAAGAGTTTCCAGGCTGGTCTGAATTTGCACCAGCTCAGACTTTGGCCCCTCACCTCTCTGTATTTGGCTATGAAGCTTGGGTAAGAGTCACCACAAGACCCTGTGACATTCCCACCTCTCTATGCAATGAAGCCCAGAGATCCCCTCCTCCCGCATTTCAGGGGGGTCCCACTATAAAGCAATTTATCTGGGGATTTTTCTAAGGGGTCTAAGGGAATTAGGTGCCCAGTCTGAGTCTGGCTTCCTTTGGAAATTCCAACACCGGCAGCCGGATGCTCAGCGGATGTAAAGCTGATGTCAGGCTCTGCCGTGGAGCTATGGTGTCCTACGCCCGCTGAGGGTGTTGGCCCTGTGTCTGTTTTACTCTGAAGGGTCACCCTCTTGGGTCCTCACATCCATGGGCTGGGGAGCCGGGGTCCCCCTTCCTCCAACCTTCATGGTCACAGGTGGCACAGCAGGGGGCCCCAGAAACACTGCAGGGTGCATAGTCTACGTCCCCCCCACTCCATCCCTGGCCAGGCATCTCTTGGATTTTACAGCTCAAAGCAGCTATGGAAAGACAATAAGATGGGGGGAGGGGAGGGGCTCAGAGCCAATCCCCCCCAAACACAGGGCAGGGGGAGCTGCAGAGACAAATCTCCCAATTAATTCCCTCCAATCCAGGCTGCAAATCAGTTCAAACTGCTTAGATCAAGACCAAAATCTGTCCCCATTTAAACCCCGACCCCCATTAAATCACTCAAACCCAGTCTGGAAAGAGAATCTCCAGTTAAACTGCAGTGCCTCATCTGCTAGGAGTCAAGGGGGGCAGTTTCCCCCCAGGTCTACATCCCCCCTCCAGCTGCTGCAGAATACAATACAATCCCAGACCCAGTGGCCTCTATGCTGATGGAATTTTCCCCCCACCCCCAAGTTTTTCTAAACCCCTGGTTTCAGGCCCCTCCCCATTTGCAAAGAATTTTGCCAGGTAAAGTGGTTCGGCCCCCTCACACCCAGTTTGAAAGCAGATTTCCAGCGCGTTAAATTGCCTCAGGCTCTCCCTTTTGCAGAGAAAATTTCCCCGTAAATTATTTTAGGCAGCAACTCCCCCGCCCCTCCTTCAGTTTACAAAAAAAAAATTCCACATTGTAAACCGGTTCAGCTAGCCCCTGCCCCTTTGACAAGAAGATCCCAGGGAAATTGCCTCTGCCCTTCTCTCTTTGCAAAAAGACTTTTCACTTACATTGGCTCCCCTCCCACGCTACTCTCCACTTTGCAAAGAACCGTTTCCAGTTAAATTAGCTCCCTCCCAACTTGCAGGGAGAGCCCTGGTTAAATGGCTGCAAAGGCAAGAGCTGATGGCTTCAGTCAAGGCCCCGAAAAAATCAAACGCAGCCCCTCACTGAAGCTCCCCACCTTAATCCAGATTAACCGTCCCAGACAGGTACCCTAATCCAGATTAACCCGCCCAGGCAGTTCCCTCTAGCACAAAACTGGATTCCGGAGCAGCCCTCCCCACGGGAGAAGTGAGCGGGGCAGCGTGGTGGCCAATGGCAGGAGAATATGCACAAAGGACGCGGAACGCTAGGGGAGGGAAGGAAGAGGGCGGGACGAGCGGAGATTGGACCAATCAGCCACAAGCGAGGCGCGGGCTGGGCGATGGCGTCCGCGCTTCTCGCGCCCAAAACACGGGCTGCCCACACCCACCGCGTAGGCCCCGCCCACTCGTAGCGGGATGGCCCAATCGCCGCTCCCGCCGCGGCGTTCCACCTTCTTATTTACATAGCCGCCCGCGATTGGTCCCCGGGCGCGGCCGGCCCTTTCGCCTTTCGATTGGCTAGTCGCTTCGGCGGCCGTGCGTTGGAGGTGGGGCCGTGGGTGTTCCAAGATGGCGGCCCCCGCGGCAGCGAGGCGGGTACGGAGGTTTTGGGGACCTCGCGGCGGCCCATCCACGCTCCGGGTGAGTGACCCCCCCCGCGCCCGGTAACTCGTGAATAGGCAAGAAGGGATTTGCGTAAAGGGCGCGTGCAGCCTCTCTCTGGGGCGACTTCGGCACCCGGCACCAACGGCGGGTGAGGGGAAGCAGAGCACGTGACCAGCTCAGCGCACCCCTGCCCCCGAAGGAGCCCCGCCTTCTGGCCATATAGCTCCGCCCATGGCCTTTGACGAGATCTGACCCTTCCCCCTCCAACTAACCGCCCCGCCCTACAACTTCCTGGGCCATATATCCCCATATGGACCATCCCTCCTCTCAGGCCATATAACCCTGTGTAGATCAGACTCCTATAACCCTGTCAGGACTGCAACCCAGAGCCAACCCCCTGCTGCAGGCCATATAGCCTTGTATGGACCAGTGCCTCAGGCCTTATACTCTCCCCCAACCCTGTACAGGCCAGAGACCCCCGGGCCATATAACCCCATATGGACCAGACTCCCCCCAGCCATATAATGCTGTCTGGACCAAACCCCTTTGGGCCATATAACTCCCCATGACTGCCAGAAGTGGGGGTTGAATGACACGATGGATTGCCCTGCTCTGTTCATTCTCTCTGACGCACCTGGCATTGGCCACTGTCGGAAGACAGGCTACAGGGCTAGAGGGACCATTGGTCTGACCCATTATGGCCGTTCTTATGTTCTCATGGCAATATAACCATGTATGGACCAACCCCTCTCCCCCACTAGGGTTGCCAACAGTCCCTTATTACAAGGGACGCCCCTTTTTTTGTACAACAAGATTGGAAGTTCCTGAGTGCTGCAAAAAGCAGTAAGAGATACCTCTGGTGAATGTAGGTGAGTCCTGCTTAGTATAATTATTATTATTATTAATAATAATAATAATGATAAAAATAATATCAGGAGAAGGGGTGGGGTGGGGTTGCTAAGAAAACAGTTCCTTATTTTTGAAATACAATGTTGGTATTTGTACCCCCCCACACACACCTTAAAGCACACATCAGCTCCCCGGCCAAATAACCCCATATGGACCAGACTCTCTCCAGTTATATTGCAACATATAAGAACACAAGAATGGCCATACTGGGTCAGACCAAAGGTCCATCTAGTCCACTATCCTGTCTTCTAACAGTGGCCAATGCCAGGTGCCCCAGAGGGAATGACCAAAACAGGTGATCAAGTGATCCATCCCCTGTCGCCCATTCCCAGCTTCTGGCAAAGAGAGGCTAGGGACACCATCCCTGCCCATCCTGGCTAATAGCCATTGATGGACCTATCCTCCATGAATTTATAGACCTCAATCATATCCCCCCTTAGTCGTCTCTTTTCCAAGCTGAAAAGTCCCAGTTTTATTAATCTCTCCTCATACGGAAGCCGTTCCATACCCCTAATCATTTTTGTTGTCCTTTTCTGAATCTTTGCCAATTCCAGTATATCTTTTTTGAGATGGGGTGACCACATCTGCACGCAGTATTCAAGATGTGGATGTACCATGAATTTATATAGAGGCAATATGATATTTTCTGTCTTATTTCTATCCCTTTCTTAATGATTCCCAACATTCTGTTAGCTATTTTGACTGCCGCTGCACATTGAGTGGATGTTTTCAGAGAACTATCCACAATGGACAAGACTTCTTCTTTGGGCTGTATTAACCCTCTATGGACCAGCTCCCGCTCCCCAAACCATGTAATACCTGGCATACCTTGTATAACCAAACATTTCAACAAAAAATTGAAGCAAAAGTACCGTATTGATGTATTAAGCAAAACCAAGGGCTCATTAATGATGTTGTAATTGCATTCAGATAGGCAAGACATTAAGTCAGTGTGTTCTAATAATAATACCCTGAGAAGTATATAAGGAATGCATGGCATGCAAAGTAAAAGCGGCCTTAAGTGATATGGAGCAAGGAACCTTGCTGTCTTGAATTGACGCATGCTGGCCCTGGTCTTGCTTGGAGTAGCAAATGGAATTGCTCGGGTGCAGGTTCGCTTTGGGGGAGCAGGCTCCACATTGGGACATTATTGAAGCAGGAACTGCCCATGCCGGTGATAACAAGTATTGTGGGGTGGCTGTTGAGGGCCACTCCTGGAATGGAGCCAGGGAACGTTATTTTCCTTGATCTGTGCTTTGGTTCACGTTGAACTGTCCAGTGGTGACAGATCAAAAGATTCTGCTGTTTTGGAGCAGTTTGTCATGGGGTGAGTAAAAGAAAACCCCAGGTGAAATTACAGCAGGACGCTTCACAGGCAGAGCAAGCGTACAGTGTGGGTTTGGGGCTGGACCCTAGGAGGTGGGCGGGCAGCCCCTGCCTCGTACTTTGAGCCTGGGGTTAATGGCAGTGGAAATGATTAGAGCGACTGTGGACTTGGGAACACGTTGCTGAGCAGAGACCTTAAAAAGGAAGGCACAGGAGGACGGGGACACGGTGCCAGTGAAACGTAAGCTAATGGGGGAAAGGCAAACAAAGGGGTGCAGCGTCGGCCTGGCCTGATGTGAGTAATGGGATGTGGTGATGTTGGACGTTGGCCCCATTTGGAGGCAGGATTAGGGAGGTCAGGCGGTCTGGGAGCAGAATCTCGGTGCTGGCTGAGATAAGGGAAACGCCCAGGGAGCCGTTTACAGCGGATAAGATAAGCCTGGGTTGTAAGCTGAGATGGAGAGTAAGTCGTGCATGGACAGCGCGTGTTGGACAGGGATTGGTTCCTCCGGAGTGCCCAAGCCAGTCCCCAAACGCGATGCAATGCAGTCAGTGCAGCGTGACAGGCCAGTGGGGATAACGCACGAGGGAGCTCTGCCCCCCTTTTCCACCCCCACCACGTAACTCCGTATGTCCTATCCTGCCCCATGCCATATGACCAGGTAATGACCAGTCTTCCTCCTTCAGCTCCCCACTCTAAATCTGACAGTATCGCTATGTAAAACCATATACACCCATTTCTGACATTGCCACCAACCGAAACCCATTGGAGCCTGGGGCCATGGTCCTGCTTGGGCTATATAACCCCATATTGACTAGCCTACCAGGCTATAATCATATAGAGCCTGCTGCTATGCAGTATCCCCCATATGGCCCTGCTACCCTCACTGCCCACTGGCTGAGCCATACAGCCCCATATAGACCTTCCCATGCAAGCCATATAGGGATGCATGGACTTATCCTTGCTGCCCTGCTCTCCTGATGGCTCTCTCCCTACTCAGGCCTTCTCCACCATCATCCCAAGGGTTTCCCAGGTGGACAACTCCTCCGACTTTCTGGGCAACATCCCCCACCGCCGGCACCCAGGGGTGCTGCATCTCAGGAGTGTTCGGCTCCCGGCCGAACTGGTGAAGGCTGCCCAGCTGCTGGTGGAGCGTAAGTAACCACTGGGCGCGAGGGGGCTTGGTGCTGCAAGAAGCAGGGTGAGGGGCTCAGTAGGGGTACTCCCTCCTTGCACTAGTGTTACTCAGCTGCCCTGCCCCAGAGCTGGCTGCATCTCAGCTCAGGGTGAGCCATCCCCATGTGGTGTTATGTGCAGCTGTTACCCAGCTGCTCTGCCCCAGAGCTGGCTGCATCTCTGTGCCGGGAGAGCCATCCCCATGTGGTGTTATGTGCGGCTGTTACCCAGCTGCCAGACCCCAGAGCTGGGTACATCTCAGCACCAGGTGAACCCTGCTCTGTTCAGCGTGATGGGCTTCTCACTGGGCCCATCGTATCTCATTTATCCCCCACCAGAGTCCACCGTGCATGGGCTGAAGGACCAGGTGGTGGCCCTGACCAACTACCTCTGGAGCCGGAAGCGCCCCTTGGAGGCCAGCGAGCTGCAGAGGAGAGGGCAGCAGCTGGAGCAGCAGCTGAGGGAGAAAGTCCAGCCCCGCACAGCAGGTGAGCGCCGACTGAGGGGCAGGATGAGGAGAAACCAGCCGGGTGAAGGGGCTCTCCCCATGCAGTCAGTGCTGGCCCCAGTACCCCACAGTGCTGCGGGGTGGAGGCCCGGCGGGGGGCGTTCTCCTCACTCAGTGTTCTCTCTCTGCTTGGTCTCCCCTGGCCAGCTCTGTGCTTAACCCTGTCTCTCTCCATCAGATGCATCCAGCCCCCTGACCGATGCTGAGAAGGAGAAGCTGCAGAGGAGGGTGCTGAACAGGCTTCGAAAAACCACCTATCACTGGGAGGCACTGAGGTGACACCCTCTCGGGGTTGCAATGGGTCACCTGCAGTGCTGAGATGCAGCCAACTCTTGTGTGGGGCAGCTGGGGAACAGCTGCACAGCGATGCCACATAGGGACGGCTCATCCGATACTGAGATGCTCCACCCCACCCCAGAGCTGGCTGCATCTGTTTACCAGCCTCAGATTTTGGCAGGCAGTGAAGGAGGTCACATGGGAATGCCTCAGCCAGCGCTGCGATGCAGCAAGCTCTGGGATGGGACAGCTGGGAATAGACACACAGCAATGCCACACAGAGACATCTCGCCCACTCCTGAGATGCAGCCAGCTCTGGGGTGGGGTAGAGCATCTGTTTACCAGCCTCAGATTTTGGCAGGCAGTGAAGGAGGTCACACAGGAACGCCTCTCCCAGCACTGAGATGCAGCCAGCTCTGGGGTGGAGCAGCTGGGAAATAGCCGCACAGCGACGCCACATGGGGATGACTCACAAGAGCTAAGGTGCAGCCAGTTCTGGGGTGGGGCATGACATCTGTTTACCAGCCCCAGTTTCTGGCAGGCAGTAAAGGAGGTCAGCACTGGCTCTGGGGTGTGTGTGTGGGGGTCAGAGCCCCCAACTGACGTGCTCTGTGTGTTCTTCCCGTCTCAGGTATACAGACGAGCTGAGTCTTGTGTACATGGCAGCTCGGCTGGATGGGGGGTTTGCGGCTGTGTCCAGAGCCTTCCATGAGGTGAGACACTGTGCTAAGCACTAGACCCCACTCCCCTCCCAGAGCTGGGGAGAGAACCCAGGAGCTAAGTTCCCTCTAAGCTGCGTGTCTGCGCAGCTGCCTATTAAGCCCCGTGCAGGGGCTCAGGGCTATTGCGGGAAGGGGTGCCTCTTCCCCAGCGTGGACCTGCCAGGGGAGAGGCCCTCTCCCCGCTGGCCCCAGTGTGGATCTGCCCCGGACTTGCCCCAGCCGGAGGTGAGGAGCCTCTCCCTTGGACCGGCCCGGTGCAGCCCCGCCGGAGCTGCTGCAGCCAGGGAGAGGCGCCTCTCCCCCGCCTCGAGCTGCTGCGGCGAGAGAAGGCTGGGGGGAGTCCTCTATCCCTGCCGTAGCCCAAGGGGCAGCCTGCATCCCAAACCCCTCATTCCTGGCCGCACCCCAACCCTCTGCCCCAGCCCTGAACCCCCTCCAGCACCCGCACCCCTCATCCCCAGCCCCATCCCAGAGCCAGCACCCCCAACCAGAGCCCTCACCCCTCACACCCCAACCTCCTTCCCCCTCCCACACTTTGCCCCCCCCTCCCCCATCAGCGCCATACTGGTGTACATAATAAAATTCATTCTGCACATGGATGTAAAAAATTAGAGGGAACTCTGCGCAGGAGTCCTGGCTCCCAGCCCCCCGCCCCCTCCCAACCACTAGCCCCCACTCTCTGAAGGGAAGTAGTCCCACCCTCCACCTGTCGTCTATGCGGAGCTGTGCTGGGCCCGATGCGGTTTCTCTTTGCTCTGCCCCCTAGATCCAGAAGCGGGTTCCGGCCTTCGCCCCTCGCACCCTGCTGGATTTCGGCTCTGGGACGGGCTCCGTCAGCTGGTGAGCCTCTGCCCTGCGGGGGGGATATTTCCTGTGGTCCTGGAAGCGCTGCTGGTGTCTCATGCTCCCCCCTCTCTGTGCAGGGCGGCGCATGGTGCCTGGGGCCAGACCCTGCGTGAGTACCTGTGTGTCGACAGCTCCGCCCCCATGCTAACCCTTGCCGAGCGGCTGCTGCAAGGTGAGGCCTCCAGGGGCGCTGCTGAGTGCCCAGCCAGTGCTGGTAGGGCCCCAGTTGTAACCACTAGACCCTTCTGCCACCCCAGAGCTGGGAAAGAACCCAGGAGTCCTGGCTCCCAACCCCTCCCGCTGTAACCACTAGACCCCTCTGCCACCCCAGAGCAGGGAAAGAACCCAGGAGTCTTGGCTCCCAGCATCCCCCCACTCCACTCCACTCCACTAGATCCCTCTGCCACCCCAGAGCTGGGGAGAGAACCCAGGAGTCCGGGCTTCCAGGCCCTTCTTGCGTCGTTCTCTCATTCCATTGCCTCCTGTCCTGTCTGTCTCTCTCTCTGTGACCCCCGCCCTGATGTCTGTCTTGTCTGTCTGTCCATCCCTCTCTGCTCCAGGTGGCTCCGAGTCCCCCCAGACCCCACTCTTCCCAGGCGTCTATTTCCGGCAGTTCCTCCCTGTCTCGCCCAAGGTAAAGGGCCCTGCCTGTAGGGGTGGCGGGGAATACAAGGGCAGCTGGGTCTGTGGGGGAGCGCTGGGGGGTCCAGTGCTTTGCAAGGAAGCCTGGGGGTGGGGGCGCCAGTGTTGTTAGATTCCGGCTTGCCAGAGCTGCCCGCCTGGCGCCATCCCACGTTGCTTTGCTGTTCTGTTGGGGAGGCAGCACCAGAATGCGTTTGGCTCTGGGGTGGAGGACAGCAGCAGCATGAGGAAGAGGGGGCGGGTCAGAGCGGTTGGATGCTGGGGCATTCTCCAGTGGGGGAGGGAGGTCTCTGGGGATCTGCCCCACCCCAGCCAGGGGGCTATTGTCTGATCTCCCCCACCCCGCCCACATCCCATGTCTCCCTCCTGGGGCACTTGCAGGTGAAGTTTGACCTGGTGGTCTCAGCCTTCTCCCTGAACGAGCTGCCCAGTCTGGCTGAGCGCAGGGAGACCATACAGACGCTGTGGAGGAAGACGGACGGCTTCCTGGTGAGTAACCCCCCGCCCCCCCTGCCCCCCTGCCCAGAGTCCCTCGGCCAACCAGCCTGGAGTCCCCCTCCCCTCCCCCAAATCAGTCCCCCCAGCATCTCCCTCCCCTCCCCCAGATTGACCCCTCTGCCCCCTCCCCCCCCCCCCGCTCCCCCCCCCCCCCCCCATGCCTAGTCTCTTCCCCTCCCCCCAAGATCAGCTCCTCTAACACCCAATCCCCTCCAGGTGCTGGTGGAGAACGGAACCAAAGAGGGGCACCAGATGCTCATGGAGGCGCGAGAGATCGTCCTGGGGGTGAGGGGACCCTGCTCCTTCCCTGGGGCCGTGGCGGGAGCCCCCCTGCAATCCCCCCTCCCCACCTCCAGCAGCTTTGGCAGGCTCCCAGCCACTGGGGGAGGGGAGAACGGATAGACAATGGGACCCAGGTGTCCGGGACAATAACACAAAGCGCTGGGGGGCCCCCCTGGGAAAGGACTGGGATGGAACGAGACCCAGGCGTCTGGGCTGGCAGTGCAGAGCTCCCCCGCCCTAGTACCCCAAGGGGAGGGACTGGGATGGAACAGGACCCAGGGGTCCGGGCCAGCCGTGCAGAGGGAACAGGGGGTGCAGCTGGTTCCCTTTGGGCTCTAACTCCTCTCCCCTCTGCCAACAGGGGGGAGACAAGGTGGTGCATGACCCACGGGAGGCTCACGTCTTCGCCCCAGTGAGTATTGGCGGGGTGTGGGGAGCGGGCTGAGGCCTGCAGGGCGGCTGGAGGGGGTTGGGCGGACAGGCCGAGGCCAGGTGGAGGGGATTGGGGGGGTGGGTCGAGGTTCGGTGGGTGGATTTTGGGGAGGGCGGGCCGAGGCCAGCCAGGTGCCCAGATGCTGGGCTGGGGGGGGACGTGGGATGCTCTAACACCAGTTTCTGTCCCCTAGTGCCCGCACCACCTGCCCTGCCCACGGCTGAACCCCGAGCGGCCCCTGCCCTGCAATTACCTCCAGGCCTACCACCCCTTGCCCTTCCACTGGGTGAGTGCCCCCCCCACCTGGCAGCGGGGCATATCGGGAGCTGTGCCCCTCCCGCTGTGCAGCGGGGGCGTATGGGGAGCTGTGCGCCCCTCGGGCAGCGGGGCGTATGGGGAGCTGCGGTGGGATTGGTCCCAGGGCGGGGAATGCCTGGCTGCAAGGGTGGGGAACAGGCCGGGGCCAGCCCTAGGGCGGAGGGGCTGGGGGAGGCGGATTGGGGGGGCTCTGCAGGGGACCCCCCAGCTCACCCCCTGCCCACGTGTCGTTGCAGAACCTGGCGCTGAAAGAGGAGTTGTTCTCCTTCTTGATCCTGCGCCGGGGGCCAGGGGAGGGCGAGGAGCCCTGGCCCCGCATCACCCAGGCCGTCCTGGGCTGTGCCCGGCACGTCCATTGCCACCTGTGCTGTGCCGACGGGAGCCTGCAGCACGCTGTGATCACCGCACGCCGGCACGGCAGGTACCGCTCCGCCAACGGCCCGGGGACGGGGCCTGGCTGGCTCGGGGAGGGGGGCGGGAATGGGATATGGGGCATTTCCCCTCCTTGGGGCGCCAGCTCCCATCCGGCCCCAGGACAGGGACTGGCTGTCTCGGGGTGGGGAATGGGGTACGGAGCCTTTTCCCTCTAGGGGGTGCCAGCACCCATCCGGCCCAAGGGCAGGGACAAACTGGTGCAGGGAATGGGGCACGGGCCTTTCCCTTCTAGGGGGCGCTGGCTCCCAACTGGCCCCAGGGTGGGGACTGGCTGGCTCAAGGGGGTGGGGAATGGGATATGGGGCCTTTCCTCTCTAGGAGGTGCCTGCTCCCATCTGGAGCTGGAACTTGCTGGCTCGGGGGGCCGGACCCCTCACCATTCCCTCTCCCCACAGGGATCTGTATCGCTGTGCCCGGCTGAGCCACTGGGGGGATCGGCTGCCCGTGACTATGCCCCCCGGGGAGGCCGTTCCGGGGGAGTAACCCTCCAGCCCATCCCAGGGGGCAGATGCTGAGCCCCCGAGGTCCCGCTGCGATCCGTTGCCTGACCCTCGTGGGCATTGATGTGGGGACGGCGGCAGGAAGCACCCAGTGGATTGGCACTGGTGGTGGGGGGGGGTCTTCTGATGGCCCCCGTCGCCTGCGGCACTGCAGGTGCAGGTGCTGGCCCCAATGAGCATGGGGGAGCCAGCAGGACTCCTGGGTTCCCTTCTGCAGCTGGTGGCTCCCCGGCACCCAGGTTGGGTCCAATAAAGAGAGCCTAAAACAGTCCACCGGCTTTGGCGTCAGTTACTGCGCAGGGTTAGACTGGCAGCAGTCTGTGAGTCAGGACTCCTGGGTTCTCTCCCCAGCTCTGGGAGGCAAGTGGGGTAGGGTGACCAGATGTCCCGATTTTATAGGGACAGTCCTGATTTTTTGGGTCTTTTTCTTTTTTGGGGAGGGATAGCTCAGTGGTTTGAGCATTGGCCTCCTAAACCCAGGGTTGTGAGTTCAATCCTTGAGGGGGCCACTTAGGGATCTGGGGCAAAATCAGTACTTGGTCCTGCTAGTGAAGGCAGGGGGCTGGACTCAATGACCTTTCAAGGTCCCTTCCAGTTCTAGGAGATAGGATATCTCCATTAATTTAGGCTCCTATTACCCCCCACCCCCTGTCCCAATTTTCCACATTTGCTGTCTGGTCACCCTAGAGTGGGGGCTGGTGGTTAGAGCAGCGGGGGCTGGGAGTCAGGACTTCTGGGTTATCATAGGATATCAGGGTTGGAAGGGACCTCAGGAGGTCATCTAGTCCAACCCCCTGCTCAACAGGGCCAATCCCCAGACAGATTTTTGCCCCAATCCCTAAATGGCCCCCTCAAGGATTAAGCTTACAACCCTGGGTTTAGCAGGCCAATGCTCAAACCACTAAGCTATCCCTCCCCCCTAAAATCTCTCCCCAGCCCTGGGAGGGGAGTGGGGGCTAGTGGTTAGAGCAGCGGGGGCTGGGAGACAGAACTCCTGGTTCTGTTCTGTCACTGTGCCCCTTCCCCTTGTGGGTCTCGGTTTCCTCTTGTGGGTGGCCAGCCCCTCTCCCCCCCCCCCCCCCCCCCCCCGCGGGGGGGCCCCCCCCCCCCCGCGGGGGGCCGCCCCCCCCCCCCCCCCCCCCCCCCCCCGTGGGCGGTGAGCATGCCCTGCACGCTGGGCACAGCATGTGCTGCGCTCGGGTGAGTTACCACTTGCTGCCATTGCAATAGCTTGGGCGGGGCAACGGGCTCAGCTGGTTCCATGGAGCCCCTGGGCGTGACCCAGCTGTGTGCGTAGGCTTGGCATGCAACCACGGGGCTGAAGGGGGGGGGTTGAGCTCTGGGTGGCCTCCGCTCCCTGCAGGACAGCGCTGCCTGCGGCCCCCCACCCTGCTCCCTGCGGGATAACGTCCACTGTGGGCCCCCCATCCTGCTCCTTATGGGACAATCTCTCCTGTGGGGCCCGCACCCTGCTCCATGCAGACCTCCCCCCGCTCCCTGCAGGGCCCCCTTCCTGCTCCTTGCAGGACAGCGCCCCCTGCGGGCCCCCACCCTCTTCCCTGCCAGCACTGCATGCTTGGGGAGAGCACCCCCTACCGAGTCCCCACCCCACTACCTACCGCCACACTGGGACCATGGGGCCAGCGCTGGCTGCCAGGGACACTGAGGGTTATGCTGCATCAGGGCCGTGGCCCATGGGCTGCTGGTGGTGGTGTTGGGAAATGCTCTGTGCAGAGTAAACAGCGGGTGAAGGGCCGGGGTGTGTTTCAGGAGCTAAGCTGCAGTGAGGCACTGATACCATCAGAGGAGCTCAGCTAATCCCCACTAGGAGGCGCTGGCTGGGACCCAGGCGCAGGGCGTGGGGACCAGCTGGCTTAGTGGGGTGGGGAATGGAAGGTGGGGCCGGGATGCCGGCTCCTGTCTGCCCCCAGTGCAGGGAACAGGACGTGGGGCCTCTTTCTTCTAGGAGATTCTCATCTGGCCCCGTTTGTGACCAAACATCCCAGTATTGCCTGGCCAGTAACGAAGCTCGAGGTGTCCTGCGGCAGTGGGGGCAGCATGGTGATATTAGTCTGAGACGCGTGTGACTCGGTTTCCCCACTCACCATGCAGGCTGCGTGTGAAGAATTGAATTTCTCCTGGGGGGAGAGGGAAGAAGGGTCACACAAACAGCAATGCACTACCTAGAACTGTCCCCATGTCACCAGAGGACAAAGGACCTCAGCAGTGGAGACCCCGTGGAGCCTCCTGGGCATCTATCGGGCATGGGGTCGGGAGGTGGGAGCCAGCTGGGATCCGAGGCGCTGGCTACCCATGGCTGGGGCAGAGATGGAGAGGCCGGGTTTGGGAGCGGCAGGGCAGCCAGTGCCTTTCTCAGGTGACACTGACTTTAGGCCCCTTCAGCCCAGGTTGCGGGTGAGTAAAAGGCAGTGGCTTGGTTTGCCAGGCTGGCCTTTGCCACTGCAGATCCCTGCTGGTGGCGTCTCTCCCGAGGGCCTGCTGGGCAGCCAGGGGGAGAAACGGGTGCTGGATCCGACGGGCTGTCCTCGAGGGCACGGTTGGAGACACGGCTGGCACTCCTGTGAATCCAGGCCGGGCAGCTGGCAGAGGTGGAGGGCTGACCAGGCCCCGGGGGCGCTGTATGTTTTAGTTCTCTCCATCCTCACCCTGCTTGGGGCCCAGGAGATGCTGATCCGGCACTGTCCAGCCTGGCACCAAACCCCTCGACAGCTGGAAAATCCCCCCGGGCCAGGGCCTGCTGGGTATTAGGGAGGGATGAGTGCTCCATACAAGCGTATCTAAGCTGCTAGGAATGCAGCCGGTGACCGGGGAAGTGGTGGGGAAAAGTGCTCTTGGGAAATGTTTACCCAATAAATTATTTAATGGTGATGCAATTAAGACTGAAGGAGGGGTGGGGAGAGGGTGGCTCCCTTCTCCCTGCTCCTGGGAGGTTATTATTCACTCTGGGGCTGGGAGGTGCTGGGGAAGGTGGCAGGAGCGGAGCAGGAGAGGGAGCGAGAAACAGCAGAGATGCAGTGAATGCAGGGCGGGAGGGGGAAGGAAGGAGAAGTGGAAGGCAGAGGGGCAGATGGAGTGAGGTAGAGACGGGAGGGAAGGAGGAGAGGAGGATGGCCAGGGAACTGGGAATGGCCTGACCCAATCTGTGTGGCACAGCATCTCCCACCGATTCCCAGGGCTTGGAAGGGTCCCCGGCCAGGCCTGGGTTCGGCTGAGGACTCGGCGCCCGCTTGGGCTACCTAGGATTAGGGTTAGGGTCATCTGTGGTGGGGGTCTCCCTAGCCTGGGACGGGTTAGACGAGGGGGGACAGGAGAGGACGGGCTAGCAGGGCATTGTGGAGGAGGGGCTGTAGGGTGTGAGCCCAGGGTAAGGCCCAGCTGTATTGCCTGGCCTGGCCCTCCTGGCGCCCGCGCAGATGGAGCCGCTCCTGGCGGTGAAGATCGGCTGCCTGGTGGCTCTGCTGTTCATTACCCTCGTCTGCGGCCTCATCCCGGCCCAGGTCAAGTGGTTCCAGATCAAAGCGGCCAAAGGTGAAGAGGGGCTGGGGTGGGGAGTGGGACAGCGGCTTCCCATCCACATCGCAGGGGTGGGCGGGCTGGGTATCCCCATATGCACCCATCTGCTCCTCTATCCTCATACACACCCCTCTGCTCCCCTATCATCTATCCCCATAGACACCCTCTGTTCACCCATCCATCTACCTATCCCCATAGACACCCCTCTACTCCTGTATCATCTATCCCCATAGACACCCATCTGCTCTTCTATCATCTTTCCCCATACACACCCTCCGTTCATCCATCCATCTATCTACCTATCCCCATATACACCCCTCTGTTCATCCATCTACCTACATATCCCCATACACACACCCCTGCTCCTCTATCATCTGTTCCCATAGACACCCCTCCGTTCATCCATCTACCTACCTATTCCCATGCGCACACCTCTACTCTATCTATCTATCTATCTATGGCCTTGGCTACACTCGGGACTGCACGCTGTGAAGCGCAAGTGTAGTCGCGCCGCCAGCGCTGCGAGAGAGCTCTCGCAGCGCTGTATGTATTCCACCTCTCCGAGGGGAATAGCTTGCAGCGCTGCAGGCTCTGATTACACTGGCACTTTACAGCACTGTACTCGCTGCGCTCGGGGGGGGGGGCGTTTTCACACCCCTGAGCGCAGCAAGTTGCAGCGCTGTACAGCGCCAGTGTAGCCAAGTCCTGCCTATCTATCTCTTGCTGCTCCTCGCTCTTGTTCTCTGTGTATCTGTCTGTCTGGTGCTTCCCCTCCCCTATCCCCTGCAGGCTTCTGGCTCCTGGGGCAGGGGAAACCCCCTTAGTAAATAAGGCAATGGGGCAGCTGCAGACATGGATACCTCCATCCTGCCCCAGCCCCATCACTGCCTCCCCGTGGGGCAAAAGAAACAGTCACACTCAGGGGGCTCTGGACCCCCTGAGGGAAACTGAGGCTTTGTCTGTCTGTCCACCTCTGTACCACTTTCTTTCTTAGCCATTACTTTGCCCTTGTTCTTCCTATCTGTGCCCAGCTGTTTCTCCCCGGGGAGCTGTGCGGCTTTCACTCCATCCTCTTGCCAGTTCATTAATCACCCTTGTTCTGTCAGCAGATCTTAAAGCACTTTGCTAAGGAGGTCAGTCTCATTAGCCCCATTGTACAGATGGGGAAACTGAGGCACGGGGCGGCCAAGTGACTTACCAAGCTCACCTAACAGCCTGAGCCAGAACTGGAACCCAGGTGTTCCCAGTGCCAGTCCAGGGCTCTGTGCCTGCTGCCCCACCTCTGGCTTTCTCCCTGCCCCAGGCTGTGTGGTTCCCCAGTTTGAGACCCACCTCCCAAGCTGGGATTGCTTTGCTCAGCCATGCCCCATGGCTGTGGCCTTAGCCTCACCCCGGCCCTCTCCTCCCACAGGGCGGCACCGGCGCATCCTGAGCTTCATCGGCTGCTTTGCAGCGGGGGTCTTCCTGGGCGCCTGCCTCATGCACACGGCGGCCGACGCGCTGACAGACATCCAGTGGGAGCTGGGCAAGCGGCTGCAGCAGGTGAGATGAAGCAGAGACGCATGGGACTCCCTTGCTCCAGCAGTGTGGTGCACACACAACAGGGCCCGTCCCCTCCAGCAGGGGGCGCAGGGACACACACGGAGCAGGGCCTGTCCCCTCCAGCAGGGGGAGTAGGGACACCCCTCCAGGTGTATATGGGGTCAGTGCACCGCCTGCCCCCCAGCGCGATATCTGACTCCTCTTGTTTCCCCACAGGCTGCCGCTGGGCGGAACCTGACGGGGACACAGAACGATTCGTCTAGGGCCAGTGCCTGTGGGGCTGAGGTGAGCACCCCCAACACCTCTCAGCTGGAAGTGCCCCCACTGCGGAGAGGCGGGAAGAGGGCTGCTGTGGGGAAAGAGCTGTGAGAGCAGAGCCAAGGCAGGGGGAGCGACTGGCCCTTGTCAAATCTCCCTTCCCAGATACGGGGAGAGAAGCCAGGAGTCCTGACTCCCAGCCCCTTCCCCACTAGACCCCACTCCCCTCCCAGAGTTGGAGACAGAATCCAGGAGTCCTGGCTCCCAGCCCCCCTGCTTTAACCACTAGACTCCACCCTCCTAAATAGCCCTCCCTTTGGGACCCACTCCTTAGGCTGTGGGTGGAGGTGGGGAAGGTCAGGCTGGGTGGCTGCGTGCGAGAACCTCTGAAACAAACCGTGTATCTTCCTCCATCTCCCCATCCCTCTCCCCACAGCTGGATTACCCCTTCGCGGAGCTCGTCATCTCCCTCGGCTTCTTCCTTGTCTTCCTCACCGAGAGCCTGGTGCTGCACTGCTGCCACGCGGCTCCACCGTCCCACGGGGCCCCGGGCAAGGACCCTGCTTGCTCAGCCCCCAGCGTCCCCTCCGTCCCCCACTCCCACGGGGTCACGGTGCCCAACATCCCCTCTGTCCCACACTCCCACGGGGTCCCGGGGCCTGGCGGCCCCTCACCTGGCTCCTTCCGGGCCCTGGTGCTCTTCATTACGCTATCGCTGCACTCACTCTTCGAGGGGCTGGCGGTGGGGGTGCAGCAGGGCGAGGCGGGGGCCCTCCAGCTCTGCCTGGCTGTGCTGGCCCACAAGGGCGTGATCGCCTTCAGCCTGGGGCTGCAGCTGGTGCAAAGTGGCACCTGGCCCCGCTGGAGGCTGCTCTACCTGGGCATTTTCGCCCTCATGTCCCCCTCTGGCATGGCCGTTGGCATCGGGCTCTCGTTCTCGGGCGGGGCGGCTGGCGGGCTGGCCATGGCCCTGGTGGAGGGGGTGGCGGCCGGCACCTTCCTGTACATCACCTTCCTGGAGATCCTGCCCCACGAGCTGAGCTCCCGCGAGCCACCCCTGGCCAAGTTCTCCTTCATCGCCCTGGGCTTCACCGTCATGGCCACCATTGCTGTCTGGGCCTGAGGGGGAGGCAGGGCTGGGTGGGGGCTCCAGGGGCCATGCCTTGCAGAGACTGACCCCAAACGGCCTGTCCCCTCTAGGGGGTGTCAGCTCCCATCCGGCTCCAGGGCAGGGACTGGCTAGATCAGGGGGGTGGGGAATAGGACATGGAGCCTTTCCCATCTACGGCGGGGACTGGCTGTCTCAGAGGGCTGGGGACACAGGGCTTTCCCCCCTAGGGGGCGCTGGCTCCCATCCAGCCCCAGAACAGGGACTGGCTGGCTCTGGGAGCTAGAGACATAGGTCCTTTCCCCTCCAGGGGGTGCCGGCTCCCATCAGGCCCCAACGCAGGGACTGGCTGGCTCAGGGGGCTGGAGACACGGGGCCTTTTCTCTCTAGGGGGTGCCGGCTCCCATCCTGCCCCAGGGCGGGGACTGGCTGGCTAAGGGGGGTGGGGAATAGGACACGGGGCCTTTCCCCTTTAGGGGGCACCAGCCCTGGGGCAGGGATTGGCTGGCTCGGGGGGTAGGTACTGGGACACCTAGTGGCTGTCCACTGGCTTGAGTGTTGCAAGCTGGGAGGTTCTCAGTGTGTTTCCAGAGGGCCCAGGTGTCTCCCACCCCAGCTGTTGAGCCAGCCAGCTCCCTGGAGTCCTAGGAGCAAAGTAATCTCCCCCCCTCCCGCCCCCCAGCCCTGTGCTCGGGTCTGTCCCTCTTTCGTGGCATCTTGGCCCCTGTACAGGCTGATGAGCCTGCCCTAGCCTGGGCTAACAGAGCAGGGGCCTTTAGCTCAGCCAGTACAGGCTCATGGGCTTAGCATCAGGGGTAGTGGGTTTAATTCCCCGCTGCCGGTTACCCGTCCCGTGGCGTGGTGTTACAGAGCCAAACTCCCTCCCGCTCTCCAGGGCTACAGCCCATGGGCAGCGCTGCACCAACCCCTCAGCTCACCCCTTCCTCCAGGGCTGAGGCTGCCAAGGCTGCCTTGGGGTGTTGGGTGCCTGCTTCCCCTGCCTCTCACTTGCTGTCCAAATCCCTTAGGCCACTTGGAGAGGTCCAGCCAGGGGGCTCCTAACAGCGTGGGCCCCTTGGATGCAGCTGATGCCACGTAGGGTTGACCGCCCTCCCTTAATTAAAGATCATGTCACGGGATGAAACCTCCAGGAATCTCAGCGACCCTAGTGCCAAGGCCAGGGTGGCTGTGAGATGAAGCCACAATCTCTGCGCAGCTGGTGGACAGTGGGTTCCTTGGCCTTGCAGAGACTCCTGGGAAATAGCTGGAAGCCCAATTAAAATTGAAAACAAGGCTCCATTTTTTGTAATGGGGAGGGCAATTAACCCATGGAACAAACTCCCCGGGGCCTTTCGGGAAGATGCTTTAGCCAAACGCCCTTTTCTGGGCTCAGTGCTGGGGGAGCTGGGTGGAATTTAGCAGCCTGTGCTAGACAGGAGGTCGGACTACAGCTTGGCCCTCCAAGCACCCAGCTCATGGATGCCTGTTCTTTGAGCCTGTTCGTTCAATGGACGTTGCCGCTGAAATAAATCATGTGTGTTTTGTGTGCGTCTTTGCTTGTGGTTCCTTTGGGCCCTTTCAGCGGGACAGCGTCCATGCACCAACAGGGCCATCCCCCACTGAGTGGGTTTTGGGGATGCGGCCGAGACCCGGTGCTGCTAAGTGCTGGGAAAGCCTGGGGCAGGTTTTGAAGCCAATCCAACAGAATATAGATTCTAGAAAGGCCTGCCTTTTTCAAAAGGGATGGGGGATTTTGGGAGCCCGGCATGCGCCCCTTTAAGAGCTTTGGCTTACATAAAGGGCCGAGCCCCCGCGCTTGCAAAACCAGACCTCTTTAAGTGGCTCAGTGTGGACACCCAGCAACTGCAGTGCCCCAAACCACTAGCCACGAAAATCATCCCGCGCCCTGGTTCAGCGAGGAATGATCTGCAAGGCAAGCCAGTGCCACACCGGTTGTGAACGGTGTCGTACCATGTATGGCCCACCACTGGTTAAGGCATTCTGTCCGCGTACTAGAAATAGGTTCCAATAGTTCACATCCGGCAAAGGTGAGCAATTGGTCTCCTGCTGGAGCAGAGATTTTCGCCCATTGTTCCGGAGAATTCTCCCCCCCACATAGCGCTGTCCCCACTGATGCTTTAGTCCGTGAAACTTAATGGTCGTGTGTGTGTGTGTGTGTGTGTGTTTTTCACACCCCTGACCAACAAAAGTGTTGCCAACAAAAGTGCTAATGTAGACGTAGCCTGTTAGGGGCTGATACGAGCTCACTGCTTAACAGCTGCGTTTTCTAGGCGCTCCAAAACCCACATGCTGTATCACGTTGTTTTGAAATGTGCCATGTCTCCTTGATGTCTGAGCTAGGGTAAGTGGGGCAAATTTGGAGTCACTTGGTCCAGGGGTTCCTGAGACACAACGCTGGTAAACCGAGGACCTGAGAGTGAAACACTGCGGTTCTCTGTGACTTGGCTCTGGTTTGGTTTCAGATGGGCGTTGATCCTTTGTCTCTCCTCCTCGGCCAAGGATGCCGGTTGTACGAGGCAAATTGGTCCCCCCGGGCTGGCCCACAGCGACAAAGGACGATTCCCTGAGAGACGGCTCTGCAATATCTGCCAATCCCAGCGCACCCCAGCTGGGCTGTGCCTTTCACTGGGCACAGAACGGGGGCCGGGCTGTTGGTGGGAGGGGGGCAGGGAGGTGCTTGCTACCCAAAGCTCTCATCAGGACAGGACGGCAGACGAGCTCTGGAGGGAGACAGTGAGGCAGGCACCAGGTGACAAGAAGGCCATTCCTGCACGGATGGGCTGAGGATTGCAAGCTCATATCTCAGATCGATTTCCTGCTGTAGGAAGGTAAGTACCAGGCTGGCTCATCGACCCCTCTATTCTGGTATTCCCTGCCCCTCCCATCACACCCCGAGGTCAATCAGGCCTCCTCTCCCCCCCTTTCCACTCACATCTAACCCCTGAGTGATGCAGCCCACTCACCCCGCTAGTCTGGTATCCCCCAGCTCTCTGCTGCACCAGAACAGACCCGGGGTCCGGACACTGCAGCCACCCAGCGAGCTCCTGTCCCAGCTGGTTACACAATGTGTCCATGGAGCCAGTTTCACACCAGCTGCCATGCCGGATCAGCTAGGGCTGCCAGTCAGGACTGAGGGGCACCAGCAGAGCTGTGGGTGGGGGCAGCCCAGGGCTCACGGCCGGTGTTATTCCAGCCTCAGGCTCCGTCCTGGCACAGCTCTTGTGCCACTGAATCCTTGAGGAGGAGCGAGGGAGCGACTGGTCCTTGTCACACCTCCCCTCCCAGAGCTTAGAGAGAAACCAGGAGTCCTGGCTCCCAGACCCCCTGCTCTAATCACTAGATGCTAGTGCGTTAGAGCAGGGGAGGGGGGCGGGAATAAGAACAAGGACTCTTGGGTTCTCCCCATAGCTGTGGGAGGGGAATGGGATTTCGTAGGTTAGAGTAGGGGGGCTGGGAATCAAGCATCCCAGGTGTAGCAGAAAGAAAGCCTGAAACATGAGACCTTGTATCAGGCCTGAGGCCTGAACTAAAGTAGTGGGTCAAGCCCTGCTAATGTAAAGCAAAGTCAGCAAGAGACAGACTGAGAGCAGAAGTCAGGGATCGAACCTGGGAGCTTAGTGCATGAGCTAAAAGCCACCTGGTTGTTAGCTAAGGCTGGAGAGCAGCAGGGCCGGCTCTAGGTTTTTTGCGGCCCCAAGCAAAACATTTGCCGCCCCAAGCTCCGAGAGTTGTGCTGCCCCAAGCACGTGCTTGCTTTGCTGATGCCTAGAGCCAGTCCTGGAGAGCAGACTCGTTTTCTCTCTCTCTCTAAGTGGACTCAGTGCCAGATGGGGCAGAACACCACACCCAGGAGGTGTGTGGGTTACACAGGCTCACAGAACCTGGCAAGAGCAGGGCTGGTATTGCAGAAACACACACATTCCTGAGAAGTGCTAGGCACAGGACACTCACGCAAGCGCAGTCCAGAAGGGTGGTAGCAGAACACCCTGGTACCAAGTATGGGTACAAACACTCATCCAAGAGTACACTGACTCCCTCTTAGCGATAAGGGCAGGATGGGAGCATAATGAAAAAAAATGTTTTGATCGACCCACCATGTACAAGGTAAAGGGTGGAAACTAACCACGTCAAAGGGGCAGTAACTAGCTATGTCAGAGAGGCAATACGTAACTTGTTTGTGTCGGTGAATAACGAGGGGTCTCACAGGCAGTATCTTTAGCCAGCCTAGGGGACAGTGAAAAGTCCCGCCGCTCACTGAGCTGCGTCTGTTGTCACACGCTACATGTCTTAGTATCCTCATAGAGTCTGCCGGGTGCTATTACCGTGCTTTGTCGACAATAAAGCAGGCCGGGTGCCTTTGCTACTAACCCAAGTTTTGTGGGTTTTGTGAGCAGTGCCGCACGCAGAAAAAACATACACATGGAGCCAATAACTGACAACACTGGTGACCCCGCCCACTGTAAAAACTATAACTTTTAACTTTTAAAACAAAGAGAGCGAGAGAGAGCAGAGAGGCAGGAGAAAGGGGGGGCGGGGGTGAAGAGCAACCTAGGAAGGTAGGGAGACCTGAGCCAAGAGAGATTAACTCTATCAAGGTATCTTAAAGTACTGGCAGCAGCAGCCAGTTTAGCAAACTGAGAAAGGATATAAAAGAAAACTTAACTGGTAGGTAAAAATATTTGAGAAAGAAGGTTCTATTTTAATCTCTGAGCGAGGAGTGTGTGGCTCTATGGGTTAAAGCAGTTGGGAACCCGCACCCCTGGTTTTTATCCTGGCTTTGAGAGGAGAGTGGGGGTCATTACCTGAATTTGTTCCTCCAGTGTTTGTTGCTTTTGTCTGTATGCCAAGTGGATGCATCAGTTCTAGGTGTTAATCCGCTCCATTTTGGGTTTTCACTTTGAAATCCTTTTTTATTCACTTCCCTGAGATCGAGTCACAGCTTCTGTCTCCTAATGTGATCTGTGATCTGTTTCATTTTTTCCAGTGACTGTATTGTTTGCTGCTTCTCCCTACTGGGCACTTACTTGTCCCTTTCTGACAGGCACCAGTCTAGGGCCTGGTCTACACTAACCCCCCAAGTCGAAGTAAGGTACGCAACTTCAGCTACGTGAATAACGTAGCTGAAGTCGACATACCTTACTTCGAACTTACCGCGGTTCAGACGCGGTCCACACGCGGCAGGCAGGCTCCCACGTCGACTCCACGGTACTCCTCTCGTTGAGCTGGAGTACCGCAGTCGACGGCGAGCACTTCCTGGTTCGATTTATCGTGTCCAGACCAGACGCGATAAATCGAACCCGGAAGTTCGATTTCCAGCTGCCGAACTAGCGGCTAAGTATAGACCAGCCCTAAGTCTCTGTTTAAGTTTAACCAGAACCTGTTTTTTATCATACGGTTGTGGTTGCACTGCAGCGGCCCCTGTTTCATTTTTTTAATTTTGCTAGGGCCACCTTTTTCCATTCTGTCCCCATTCTTCAGGCACAGGGGAGCTACCAGAAGCCTGCTATTGACCACCAATATTTATAACAGGATGGCACATGTCTTTTTTGCAGATTTTTTCAGCTGTTTCCAGTGTTTTATTCTGTTCCTGTGCTTGCTGTAAGGTGAACACTGTTTACCATCTATACATTTATGCTCCATCTTTCCCTTAGTTTTTACATTTCCTTTTATGACTGATGGACAGATTTTATTTTTCAATTGTTTTTAGTTTCTTATGGTGGGCCTGGGAATGTTAGGTCCCTGGATCATGATTGAGGAGTGGGGTTTTATGAGTGAGCCTTGGGGGCACCCAAATAATGAATATATATGGATAATATGGATATGGCATATATATGTATATAAATACAGCTTCCATATGAGCAGAGTTTAATAAGACTGGGACTTTTCAGCGTGGAAAAGAGATGACTAAGGGGGGATGTGATAGAGGTCTATAAAATCATTACTAGTGTGGGGAAAGTAAATAAGGAAGTGTTATTTACTCCTTCTCATAACACAAGAACTAGGGGTCACCAAATGAAATTAATAGGCAGCAGGTTTAAAACAAACAAAAGGAAGTATTTCTTCACACAACGAACCGTCAACCTGTGGAACTCTTTGCCAGAGGATGTTGTGAAGGCCAAGCTATAACAGGGTTCAAAAAAGAACTAGATAAGTTCATGGAGGATAGGTCCATCAGTTGCTATTAGCCAGGATGGGCAGGGATGGCATTCCTAGTCTTAGTTTGCTAGAAGATAGAGGCAGGGGATGGATCACTTGATGATTACCTGTTCAGTTCATTCCCTCTGGTGCACCTGGAATTGGCTACTGTTGGAAGACAGATACTGGGCTAGATGGACCTTTGGTTCTGACCCAGTATGGCTGTTCTTATGTGTGGTACATATGGGTATGTATGCATAGTATGTATGTGTACATATGACACCACCTTATATCCAAGCATAAATTATTTTTCCAATCTGGTGTTTTAGTCTGGCCCTTTTACTTTGGTGATGCAGATAGCAACACACTCCTACTAGGCAATTACAGTTATCACCTGTATCATCATTAGGCGTAGGCTGAGTGTTTTGAAATACTGGGGTAGGCATTAATACAGTGTGTCCCACAATGCTATGTATAAGAGAAGTAAAACAGAAATTTGGAGTAGTGACATTATAAATGAGGCCTTTATATATAAATTTCTTGTGATTAGTTACTACATAGTACTGTCCACCCATGTTATAGGTTATCCTGGCTCCTGGTTGTCACCCTCTGGGGTAAGCTTCACTGGGCAGGAAGCAGGAATGTCTAACTTCTCTGTTCCATTGGTTGCATTGCTCTGTGATACACCAGTAGCTGACATAGATCCAGTTGTTTCTTACAGATGCTGTTTTCCAGGTAACCTACTGAATGCATGGTAACCAATTTATGAAATATTGCTGTGTCAGGATTTAGTATTGGTACTGAGACACTGAACCAGATGGTTTTGAATAACATGTGCCTTATTTAGGATGCAGTGTTACTGACTCAGATTATGACTAGTATTAACAAGGGATCAGAGAAACGTTCCCAGTGACAGTTTTTGTTGGAACCGTTCCAGGGCCAGTAATCTGTTTGCTTTGGACAAAATGACATTAATGTTCACAGAAAAAAGCTTTGCCTTTTTTTTTTTTTTACCAGCCCTAACTGGGCACGAGAGGCCAGGTTTGTTACAGTGTTTCGGTGACTGGTGAGATTTTCAAACGCATCTAGGTGCCTAACTCCCTTTGCTTTCAATGGTGCAGGCATCTAGGTGGTTTGAAAATCCCATTAGATGCCCAAATGCCTTTGCAATCTGGCCTTTAAACATCTCTGCAGGTCTGGCCCTGAGTCACTCTGTGGCAGCGCTGGGAAGGCAGGCTGGGTCTCCTAAGGCCTCGCCAGCTCCCTGGCTGGTGGCTCCTGTTGTGTGAATGTAGATGGAGTAAATGGGCCAAGGTGCTAACAGAGCCCAGTCACCGTCCAGCACTAGCCGCAGGGATTGGGACCCAGAGACCTCCCCCCGCTCAGTGCCACCGCAAACACACCTCGAAACAGCCCTTAACCTTCTATTAACACCACAGGAAAGGAGGGGTATAGTTATGTTACCCTTCTGCCCATCTAAGTTGGCAGCAACAAGGGCCGGGTTCTGTATCTAGGGGTTCCGTTTCAATAACGCAATGCAAAACCGTCTCGAGCCCCCACCCAGTGACCTGGGACAATTACATACCACCCGCTGGGTGCCTCTAAGAGGCAATACTTCCCCTCTCGCAAGCACGGAGTCTGAGTGTAGCAGAAAATGTTTAATAACATGAGGTAAACGACATCAGCATAAAATTGGAAAAACACCACAAACAGGATTCATAACACAAACCATGAGCAAAACCCACCCCAGCAAATTGGGCTGTGTCCTTTCCCTTTGGTTCTTGAATCCAGCAACCCAAAAATCACCCAGAGTCCCCAAAGTCCAACACCCCCAAAGTCTCTTGGGTCCAACAACCACCCAAAGTCCCAAAGGTCCAACAACCCCCAAAGTCTCTGTCCCTGGTCAGTGCAGCCCCAGAGTAAAAGGGGGGGCACATGCAGGGTGTTAAGGGGCACCTTACGTGATCCGAGGCTGGCCAGCCATCTGTTTCTCCGTGGGGGTTCCGCCGCAGCCTTCACCACGAGCCAGTCCACTTTCCTGCCATCCCACGAACTGCTCCGCTCTACAAGCTGCTCCGCTCTGCTCACCGACCTGTGAGCCGTTCCAGCCGTCCCTGCAAACAGCTCCGCTCGCCGTACCTTGGGCCACTCCAATCAGCCCCGCAAGGCTCCACGCCGCTCGCTGCTCCTCCAGTCGTCCCCACAAATTGCTCCGTCAGCTGCTGAGCATATAGCTTCAGGCTCCCCCACTAGTTAACACAGCACTCAGTGATCTCAGCTCTTAATAACTTTAGCTCTTTTGTGATTTCAGCTCATAGTATAGTAGGGGAGCCCCAGTGCTGGTGCACCATTGGCCCAAAGTGAATTCAGCTCAGCAGCCTATAGCTAGACTCCGAATGGAATCAAAGTTAGCTCTGACATTCAACAGTGGAGAGAGAAGGTGGTGCAATTGGTGTTTCAAACCCTCAGAGAGGGCCCATACCATCAGGTACAAATACCTGTCCCCATCCTCTCTCTATTCACTGGGTTTTGTAACCCATGCCCCTTGTCAAGCAATTGCTACTTAGGTAATGGTGAAGGACTCAGTCCTTCTGTCATACAACAGTTCCACTGGCCTTGATTCACAGAATCAGGGTAACAAAACTTTATTCTTCCTGCCCCAATAACAGAGAAACTGGGGATCCCACACCAGCCAAAGTAACCACTTTCAGTTGCTGTTGTTTCATGCCAGGCGAGTGGGTGTGCCTATGCAAACAAGATTAGCCCCTGGAGTTCTTTTCCACACTCGCCATAATTCACCACCAGATGTCAGGGTAGAGCTCATCCTGACTCTGCTTACATCTATAACTCTGTTATTAAAATAATCCAACATTTTGGTGGCAGCAATAGTAAGGAGAATTGGGGACTGTATTTCAGCTACATGGCATGGGAGTGTGCACATGACGAGAAGCCAACTTCTCCTCATAGTTACATCAATGCATCCCCACTGAATTCAGGAGGATTTTTAGATATTACTGAGAGGAGCCTTTGAACCGTGAAGCATTTAATTCGGCTGTTGTTTGCACAACACCTGTAATTCCCTTTCCCTGGCACCGGGACAGTCTGGGAAGGAAACCCCCCCGTCTGCCAGTCTCTGAGACGGTATCTGAGATGGTGATAACGAACCTCGCGTGTGGGGGGGGAGGGGAAGAGAAGTGAGCTGGGGCAGGCTGGAGCTGCTGTTGTCGGGGCTGCTGTTGTTAAAGTCGATCCCATTTCATCCTGGGTGGTGTTTGGGGTTCTCCGGAGCATGCAGGGGGTGATGATGTCATCTGGGTCCCTCTCTCTGGCCCGGGCTGGCCAGGACATGTCTCAGGATCAGGATGACGAAGACCCGGGGTCCCAGGGATGGTGGGGGGCAGCCCCGATAGTGAATTTGACTCCAGTAGCCCCCATCTGCACTTCCTCATTTCCCCCCAGCGTCTCTGTCGTGAAGGGCCCCAAAGAAAGCAGTGGGCGGAACGGCCTCTCCCCCACAGATTTGTCCCCCAGTTAGGCCTAGCTTCCAACACTCAGTTTTAGTTCACTGATTTCTGGCCCCACGCCCCTCTCGTTTCCCAATGAGCTTGTCACAGGCCTTGAGGGACACCAGGAGGCCTTTTGTTGAAGCTAATTCCATCTCTGTCTCCCTTTCCCACCCACTGCTGTTAGTGTAGGTTGCTGTGATGGCACAGGGATTTTCTCTCACTCCTTACAGTTCCGCTCACAAGGAGGGTAAATGTCTGGACCCAACTCTCACACCACTGCCCTTCCTTTGCCTGCAGGGGATGGACCCCCTGGAGCCGATGGGGAGGGAGAACAACACCTCAGTGACCGAATTCATCCTCCTCGGTCTCTCCAGCAACCCAGTGGAGGAGCTCATCCTCTTTGGGGTCTTCACAGCCATCTACCTGGTGGCCCTGATGGGCAATGTGCTCATCTTACTGCTGGTCAGCCTGGACTCCCGGCTCCACTCGCCCATGTACTTCTTCCTGGGAAACCTCTCTGTGGTGGACATCGGCTACACCAGCTCCACCGTACCCAAGATGCTGGCCAATTACCTGTCGGGGGACAAGTCCATCTCATGGGCCGGTTGCCTCTCCCAGATGTTCTTCTTTATCTCCTTTGGGGGGATCGAATGCCTGATTCTGGGGGTCATGGCCTATGACCGCTACGTGGCCATCTGTCACCCGCTACACTACGGCATGTTCATGAGCCGGCGGGTGTGTGCCCTGCTGGCTGCAGCCACCTGGGCCATGGGCTTGACCAACTCGGCTGTGCACTCATCCCTGATGTCCATTCTGTCCTTCTGCCGGGGCAACGTCCTCCGCCACTTCTTCTGCGACATCCCCCCGCTCTTCCAGCTCTCCTGCTCTGACACCCGGACCAACCAGGCTGTCACCATTGTTGTGGGAGGAGCTATTGTCTTCAGCTCCTTGCTGGGGACCCTGGTGTCCTATGTGTACATCGCACTGGCCGTCCTCAGGATCCGCACAAGGGAAGGGCGCCTCAAGGCCTTCTCCACCTGCGCCTCCCACTTGACCGTGGTCAGCCTCTACTTTGGCACCATCCTCTTCACCTACCTCCGCCCCAACTCCACCTACTCTCAGGAGCAGGACCGGGCACTGCCTGTGCTCTATGGCATCATCATCCCCATGCTCAATCCCATCATCTACAGCCTGAGGAACAAAGATGTGAAAGGGGCGCTCCAAAAAGCCCTGGCTAGGAGCTAGGCAGGTATTGTCTTCTAATGGACAGTGCACAGGTTTGGGAGTCTGGACTCCTGGGTTCCATCCCCAGTTGTGGGAGAGGAGTGGCATCGAGTGGGTAGCATTTGCAATGGGTATTGGGAATCAGGAATTCTGGGTTCCATGCCCAGTTGAGGAAAGGACTCTGGGTGTGCGTACACTAGGGATTGTGATTGTATCTGGCAAAGTTGGAAGTTTTTTCTTTTGTCTGAACATTTTTCAGTTTTCGGCAGTATTAGGTGTAACACTTTTGGATTTGGGAGAAAATAGTTTGGTTTATCTTTTCTGAAAACTTCCAAAAATAAAAATAAGTCAATTTTCAATGTTCAATGACAAAAAGTCAACAGTTTCTGAGGAGTCGTTTTCCCATTGGGAGGAGGAACGGATAACTCACATTAATGACATACACTCCTTCTTGTTCCTGTGTCAGCTGCTGTAATTTATACGTGGGGAAACCTCAATCCAAGATATTCGCAAAGGAGTTTATGGATGTCATCTCATGTTGTACAACTACTTTGCTAACCTCAGGCCTGGTTGAAAATGCCATTTGTTTCCATAGGAAATAAAGAAAACAGAATTAAAAAGAGGTTTGTTCTGTAAAAAAACAATACGCCACACAAATCTTTTATTTGTTAGGTTGGTTGCTTAATTGTTTTTTTCAACAAAAACAAAACCCCTTGTCCCACATAAATTGTTTTTCAAAAACAGTTTTTTTTAGAGATCTTGTATTTGGTAAAACATCCAGTTTTGGTAAAAATGTTCAGCCTCAAAAAACGTTTTGGGTAAAATGTTTCTGGTTTTGGTAAAAATGTCCAGTAAAATGATAAAATGATTGGTTTTAAAAACCTTTCATGGTAAAAAAAAAAAGTCAGCTTTAGAAAACAGAATTGTTTAAACAGGCATTTTTTCCAAAAATTGAAAAATGTTCAGTTTCTGTGTTTTCAATGGAAAACTGGAAATTATCAGCAAAAATAACATTTTCCTGTAAACATTCCTAATTTGGTTAAAAACCCTTGCTCCTTGGAAAAATGGTTGAGTGAAATATTTTTTTCCATCTCTATGGCTGAGAGTCCAGAGAGGACTAAGGACTTAAGGACTAATAAATATGGACAGCTGATCATTGAGAATCGATTATTATTTCATCATTAATTATTTATTATTGGTCTGGCTGTAGCCCCAGTGACCAGAGTAATGGACCCGGAACCCCATTGTGCCAGGTGCTGCACAGACAGAATTAAAAGAAGGTTTCTGCCCCAAATAGCTGATTGTCTGTCCCGTCCAATGCCTGTAACGACTCTCTGGGTGGACCTATTGCAAGGTTCCTGTGACTGTAACTTTGGGGAAGTGGGGGGGTTTGCATTGGGCACTTGTACATCAGTGACCCGTTAGGTGTGTGACGCGATCCCTGTGGCGATAGCAATATTCTGGGGGGAGAATCCTGGCTGTGACTGCAACATCGACTCACTTAGCTGGGGTGTTTCACACCTTATGGTTGGATCCAGTACTTCTTCTCCTAGTTCCATCTCTTTGTCTCTGGTCCTTCCTTAACATCAGATCCCGGAAATGAATGTTATTGTTTTAACACGTGGAACTGGGCTCAGTGCAGGAGCCAAGGGGAAGGTTCTCTGGCCTAGGATGTGCCGGAGGTCAGGGAGCATGTGCCGAATGCTCTCTCTTGGCCTTATAGTCTATCGGCCAGACCCCAGCTAGTGGAAATCAGCCATAGCACCACTGGGGTCAATGGGCCAGACCCCCATTTGGCGGGAATTGGCTGTAGCTCCATTGGGGTCAATGGACCCGATATGCAACTGGTGGGAGTCAGCCGTAGTTCCACTGGAGTCAATGGGCGAGACCCCCAGCTAGTGTGAATTGGCCATAGCTCCGTTGGAGTCAATGGACCCAATCAGTAGTTTGTGTGAATCAGCCGTTGCTATGCTGGTGTCAATGGGACAGAGCCCCAGCTATTGTAAATCGGTATCACTTCACCCAAGTCAATGGGCCAGAGTTAAGTCCCCCAGTTCCATGGTGTTCCTTGCTCCCTCGTGCTGTATTGGCACGCCAAGAAGCCATAACAAACCACAACCAGTCCCCATTGTATTCCAGCTTTGTGTCACCAGCTGCGCCTGGCCAAATGGGGGTGTCCTGTCTCACATTCCAATTGCCCTCTTGGTGGCCAACCCGGTGGTCAGAGACGACACTTAGTCTTGTTTCACCGATGCTAGATTCATTTTTTTTCCTGTGGTTGCTGTTTTATCTTCATATTCTTGTTGGATTAATAAAACTACAGTGAATCTTCTGGTCTGTTCTTTAGGCAGCCAAGCCAGGGCAATCAGCACATGCAGACTGACTCCTGTCCAACCTGCCCTTTCTTCTCATCCCATTTACACTTCGTAGTGTCCAGCTCTTGTCAGATAATCCGTGCCACACAGATCCCAAGGCCTGACATCCTGACGGCTCTTTCAGATGGGATGGAAAAGACAAAACCAAACAGGAGTCAAACATTACATCCAGATTAGGAGTCACACAGCTACGTTCCAGGATCTGTGTAAACAGACTTGGAGCTTCATAGGTTTTATGGCCAGAGAGGACCTATAGAGCCTCCTGTCTGACCTGTGTAGCACTGGCCATTAAATGGCCCCCATTCCCCCTTTATTGAGCTACATAACTTGTGTTTGATAAAAATTCTTCCAAAAGGGTTGGAAGACATCCTGGACAGGCAGACACCAAGCAACAGAGAATTCCCTTGGGAATTGATTCCCTTGGTTAATCACCCACAGTGTTATACAGTGATGCCTAATTTCTCACTTGACTGTCTGGCTTCAACTTCCAGCTATTGGTTCTTGTTCTTCCATTCTCTGCCCCATTCCAGAGCCCTTTTGTCAAGGCTGCTTCCCCACTCTGAACTTTAGGGTACAAATGTGGGGGCCTGCATGAAAACTTCTAAGCTTAACTACCAGCTTAGATCTGGTCCGCTGCCACCACTCCAAAAGTGCTAATTCCCTTCCCTGGGTAGCCTTGAGAGACTCTTCACCAATTCCCTGGTGAATACAGATCCAAACCCCTTGGATCTTAAAACAAGGAGAAATTAACCATCCCCCTCCTTTCTCCCACCAACTCCTGGTGGATCAAGATCCAACCCCCTTGGATCTAAAAACAAGGAAAAATCAATTAGGTTCTTAAAAAGAAGACTTTTAATTAAAGAAAAAGGTAAAAATCATCTCTGTAAAATCAGGATGGAAAATAACTTTACAGGGTAATCAAACTTAAAGAGCTCAGAGGAATCCCCTCTAGCCTTAGGTTCAAAGTTACAGCAAACAGAGATAAACACTCTAGCAAAAAGGTACATTTACAAGTTGAGAAAACAAAGATAAAAACTAACACGCCTTGCCTGGCTGTTTACTTACAAGTTTGAAATATGAGAGACTTGTTTAGAAAGATTTGGAGAGCCTGGATTGATGTCTGGTCCCTCTCAGTCCCAAGAGCGAACCACCCCCAAAACAAAGAGCACAAACAACAGCCTTCCCCCCACCAAGATTTGAAAGTATCTTGTCCCCTTATTGGTCCTTTGGGTCAGGTGTCAGCCAGGTTACCTGACCCTTTACAGGTAAAAGGATTTTGGAGTCTCTGGCCAGGAGGGATTTTATAGTACTGTACACAGGAGGGCTGTTACCCTTCCCTTTATAGTTATGACACCTTTACTTCCTGATGTTTTCTCCCCAGGAAGGTGCTTTTACCCTGAAATCAAGTCACCTCTCAATCTTCTGGATTGACATCTGGAGACATTTTCTCCAGCCCTCAGATCTGGAGCTGGTGCAGAGAAGAGCCATGAGAATGATCACAGGGTTAGAAAATGTTCCTCATAGTTATAGACTCAAGGAGCTCAATGTATTTAGCTTGACAATGAGAAAGCGAAGGGTAAGGGGTGACTTGATCCCAGTCTATAAGTACCTACCTGGGGAACAAATATTAATAATGGGCTCCAATCTAGCAGAGCAAGGTCTAACACGATCCAATGGCTAGAAGGTGAAGCTAGACAAATTCAGACTGGAAATAAGGCGTACATTGTTAATGGTGTGAGTAATTAACCATTGGATCAATTTACCAAGGGTCACGGTTGATTCTCCATCACTGATAATTTTTAAATCAAGATGAGATGTTTTTTCTAAAAGCTCTGCTCTAGGAATTATTTGGGGGCAGTTCTCTGGCCAGTGCTCTACAGGGCTCAGACTAGATGGTCACAGTTGTTTCTTCTGGCGTTGGAATCTATGAATCTATGAATTTCTTTTATAGCTCCCCTTTGCAAATTTGCATTTATTTCGGAGCACATGGAATTTTCTTGGACACTTTGGGTTCCTAGCTTGCTTGTGCTTTATTGACATGTCAAGAAGCCATAACAAACCACAACCAGTCCCTATTGTATTCCAGCTTTTCACTTTGGGTTCCTGGCATGTGTTGACAGAAGCAGAGATTGCCTAGGAATTTCTTTCGCTGCTGTATTTTACTTTTATTTCACAACATAAGCATCCAAACCCAGATATGTTTATGAGATGTCACGGTCTCTGAGCATCATGGGCATGAACAGAACTGCAAGTGTCAACTAACATTCACAGGAGGTGAATGCAAGTTTGTAATAAGTTAGAATTATAATAATATGTGGTAGTAATTAGAGCTGGGAGGAAGTTTTCACTTGAATAGTTCATTCACTGAAAAATGCACTTTGGGGCAACTGAAACTATTTTGTATTTTTGGGATGAATTTGATAAATAATTTTTGCCAAATAGAAAAAAAAATGGAAACGGTTTGTTTGGGCATTTTTTAAAATGAAATCTTTCGATTTCTTTTATCTAACTGACAATTCATTTGGAAATTTAGCTAGATTTGTTTTTAAAAATATAAATAGGAACAACCCCCACCCCACCCAAATGTAACTAAATGGAAGAAAAGTTTCATTTCAAGTTGAACAAATCCCTTCATTCAGCCCCAAATGAATTGTTTTTCAGTTCTTTATTTCAGCGAAAACAATCCTATTTTATCTTCAGCCCTGGTTCTAGCTGCTCCCTCTGCCGCCAGTCAGGGAATTCTATGAATACAGTCCACTAGGCAATAGAGACAATAGATGTTATCAGTATCCTGATACCCTGAGCTTAAAACACTGGACTTGTTACCTTCAAATGCAGCAGGAGAAGTGGAGAGTGTCAGATTGTTCCAAACCTTCCCACGGAGCAGGGAAAGAATTCATGGAAAATCAACTCAAAGACAAGAGCTGGGATTTTCAAATGGGCCTAAGGGAGTTAGGTAACCAACTTCCACTCACTTTCAATGGAAGTTGGGAACCAACTCTCTTTGGCTTCTTTGAAACCTCACCAAATGTCTGAGAGGTTCAAAGGGATTTGGATTAAAGTGAATAGGTATTCAAATCCTCTAGTACCATTGGATGAAAGTGAATGAGTATTCAAATCCCCTAGTACCACTGAATGAAAGTGAATGGGTATTCAAATCACCTAGTACCACTGGATGAAAGTGATTGAGTATTCAAATCCCCTAGTACCACTGAATGAAAGTGAATGGGTATTCAAATCACCTAGTACCACTGGATGAAAGTGATTGGGTATTCACTGGGTTGGGAATTTTACAAAATGTTCTTTTATTGGCACATGCCAGTGTGACAAAGGCCTGGAATATGGGTCTCCCACATTCTATGTGAGTATCGTCACCACCAGCCTGTGGGGTAAATCTCTCCAGCTGGAGCGGTCCCATGTTGTATAATTAGTTCACTACCCATGAGGCTGGAGAGACTGAATGCAGGGCACCCAAATCAGGCATAGCAGGAAATGGGACTCGGGTTTCTCATGTCCTAGGTCAGAGTCCTGGCCACCGGACTGTGTGGACAATCCTGACATGGGTCCTTGTTTTTCATGGAGGACTTCAAAAGGTCTCCGTGGTCTCCCAATAGGGCCCAACATCTCTCTCTTGTGGTGTGAAGTGGAATCTCGTTTTTTGTCCAGCCCTCTCTGAGCGGCAGCTGTGGGACATCGCTGGGTTGGTTTGCTGGGGAAGGTTTTTTCTAATAAGAGCTGATGTTGCAGCATGAGCACCATTCCTCTAGGGGCTAGCTCCCCGAAGCTGCTGGCTCTGTTCAAAAAGCGCTCAGCATTAATTCTTGGGGCTGATAAAGGAAGGGTTTGAGTCTTGGAGGCTGAGGCTGGAGTCATTCGAGTGCCACTCAGCTGTTAGCCACGTAGATGCGCTACAATTAATCTCTGTTTAGTCTGTATGTTTTAGAACAGAAATCTTAGACCCCAATCCTGCCTGATTTAGGCAAGGATCCTTTCAGTAGTGCTATCTATCTATCTATCTATCTATCTATCTATCTATCTATCTATCTATCTATCTATCT